>NC_061806.1:2086233-2238733 GCF_021462225.1 Girardinichthys multiradiatus | reverse complement strand
ATTTCTGAATGAATAGGCTGTTCCCAGAGTGCTGTATCAAGGCACCTCAGTGGGAAGTCTGTGGGAAGGAAAAAGTGTGGCAGAAAACGCTGCACAACGAGAAGAGGTGACCGGACCCTGAGGAAGATTGTGGAGAAGGGCCGATTCCAGACCTTGGGGGACCTGCGGAAGCAGTGGACTGAGTCTGGAGTAGAAACATCCAGAGCCACCGTGCACAGGCGTGTGCAGGAAATGGGCTACAGGTGCCGCATTCCCCAGGTCAAGCCACTTTTGAACCAGGAACAGCGGCAGAAGCGCCTGACCTGGGCTACAGAGAAGCAGCACTGGACTGTTGCTCAGTGGTCCAAAGTACTTTTTTTGGATGAAAGCAAATTCTGCATGTCATTCGGAAATCAAGGTGCCAGAGTCTGGAGGAAGACTGGGGAGAAGGAAATGCCAAAATGCCAGAAGTCCAGTGTCAAGTGCCCACAGTCAGTGATGGTCTGGGGTGCCGTGTCAGCTGCTGGTGTTGGTCCACTGTGTTTTATCAAGGGCAGGGTCAATGCAGCTAGCTATCAGGAGATTTTGGAACACTTCGTGCTTCCATCTGCTGAAAAGCTTTATGGAGATGAAGATTTCATTTTTCAGCATGACCTGGCACCTGCTCACAGTGCCAAAACCACTGGTAAATGGTTTACTGACCATGGTATCACTGTGCTCAATTGGCCTGCCAACTCTCCTGACCTGAACCCCATAGAGAATCTGTGGGATATTGTGAAGAGAACGTTGAGAGACTCAAGACCCAACACTCTGGATGAGCTAAAGGCCGCTATCGAAGCATCCTGGGCCTCCATAAGACCTCAGCAGTGCCACAGGCTGATTGCCTCCATGCCACGCCGCATTGAAGCAGTCATTTCTGCCGAAGGATTCCCGACCAAGTATTGAGTGCATAACTGTACATGATTATTTGAAGGTTGACGTTTTTTGTATTAAAAACACTTTTCTTTTATTGGTCGGATGAAATATGCTAATTTTATGAGATAGGAATTTTGGGTTTTCATGAGCTGTATGCCACAATCATCCGTATTAAGACAATAAAAGACCTGAAATATTTCAGTTAGTGTGCAATGAATCTAAAATATATGAATGTTAAATTTTCATCATGACATTATGGAAAATAATGAACTTTATCACAATATGCTAATATTTTGAGAAGGACCTGTATGTGTTTTACTGAGACATGGCTGCAGGATCATATACCCGACTCCAGAGTCTCTCTGCCAGGCTTTTTAACCATATAAACAGACAGAAATTTAAAGAGGAGTATGTTAAGGAGGTGGACTGGCAATGTTTGTGAACAACAGCTGGTGTAATCCAGGACATGTTACTGTGAAGTGTCATCTCTGCAGTCCAGATATTGAACTGTTGGCAGTAGGTTTTCGTCCATATTATTTACCCAGAAAGTTCACCAGTGTTATTTTGGCAACTGTTTACGTTCCACCTTCCGCTGTTGCCGACACTGCATGTGATGCAATCAGCGCAGTGGTTGCTAAGCTACAGACACAAAACCCCAATGCTTTTGTGGTAAGTTCTGGTGACTTTAACCACGCTTCACTCTCTGCTGCACTTCCAACGTTTCAACAGTTTGTCAGCTGCTCTACCAGAGTAAACAAAACATTGGATTTATTTTATGCAAATGCACAGCAAATTCATCAGTGTTAAAATGCTGGTGTTAGGCTTTTTTAGAGTTAAGTGTTGATGTATTGGTGTTTATTTTGGTAGTATCAACTCTCCACTAATGAAACATAAGAGTGTTGGTGTCAAATCACAGAGTTGACGGTATTTAACACTAATGAGTGACACTTTGAACATCCGGGTACTTGGACAGGTACCCCCCGTGAAGGAATTTGTCAGCAACCATTTTCTCACACTCACATGGCGCATGAGAAGGAGAGACTGGTGAGTAAAGTTTCACAAATTAGTCATCGTGCCATTGCTACTTTTATTAAAATGTGTTTACGCTGACTCGTTGTTTCTAAATTTGGGGACAGATTAAAATTTATTGGCATTTATGACAAGTTTTCGTCGCCGTTTTTTACTAACTTTAAGCAGACCTGCTCGAACGTTAGCGTTTATTTCATGTCATGTTAAGACATCGTGGGTTAACGTTAAACTAAATTCCTCTCTAAAATATAGTTTTGAACAATTTAGGTTAAGTAGCCAATTAATTTTAAATGTTTTTTCTAAACGTCCTCAGTCGTGTAGCGGGTGTTAGGGTTAGGGGTTAGGGTTAGAGGTTAGAGGTTAGGGTTAGGGGGTGAGGGTTAATATTTAACACTGTAAGAGTTTATTAGACAACACTGTCACAGTGTTAATAATTTTAAGTCATCCTGTAGTGTTAATATTTAACACTGTAAGAGTTTGTTAAGCAACACTGCCTAGTGTTAATAATTTTAACTAAATAAAAAGTGTTAATTTAACACTTTACCAGTGGTTCCCATATAAACCCTGGGAAAGTGTTAATTTTAACTCTGACGGTGTTAAATTTGCGATTTCAGATTTGCTGTGTGTCAAGGACTCATACATCTCTACAGCAATACCTCCTCTAGGCAAATCAGATCATAATCTTGTTTTTCTCTGCTCAAAATATAAGCCCCTTGTTCAGAGGCAACCTGTAATAAAGAGGACTGTGAGAAAATTGTCACAGGAAGCTGAAGAAGCTCTGCAAGGTTGTTTTGAGGCTACAGACTGGGATGCACTGTGCCAGCCACATGGAGAAGACATCAATGCCATGACTGAGTGTATAACAACAGCATACAGATGTTGCAAATGCACCTTTTTATTATATATGTGTATATTGTACATTGTAAATATGTATATTCTGTAATGCAAAAACAAAACAAAAGAGCAAAGTGTACCGGAGTCAAATTCCTTGTTTGTATGTACGAACTTGGCAATACAGCTGATTCTGATATGAACTTCTGTGTGGATAATACCATTCCAACTAGAACGGTGGGATGCTTCCTCAGTGACAAACACTGGATCACCAGTGACCTGAAGGACCTGCTTAACAAGAAAAAAAGAGCCTTCAGAGAGGGAAACAGGGAATTAAGGAGCATACAGAAGCAACTTAAAGTGAAGATAAGAGACAGCAAGTAGGTGCACATGAAGAAGCTGAAGAGCAAGCTCCAGCAAAACAAGGGATGAAAGGATGAAGAAGATCACAGGCTTCAAGCAGAAGGATGATTGGACTCATGGATGTCTGGACAGAGCCAATGTACTAAACACTTTCTTCAAAAGATTCAGTTGAGAAACAAGCTCAGCATCCTTCTCTCCTACTCACACCCTAAAAGGCATCCCACCCACCTTGGGCACACAGCTTTCCTGTCACACCTGAAATGTTTTATCTTCCACCTCAGCCATGGACCCTTTTGCTTCTACATATTTGCCTTCAACCAAATCAGAAGATGCTGATGCTCCCATGGCCTCCCCCTTTCACATGTGTGTTTCAAGAAGCCAGGTGAAGAGACAACTGGAGAGACTGTACCGAAATAAGGGTGCAGGTCCAGATCATGTCAGCCCTAGGGTCCTGAAGGCCTGCGGAGAGGAGCTCTGTGGGATTCTGCAGCACCTCTTCAACCTTCAAGCCTGGCCCAGAACAAGGTTCCAGTGTTGTGGAAGACCTTCTGTCTTGTTCTGGTACCAAAGAAAACCCATCTATCAGTCCTCAATGACTATAGGCCTGTTGCCCTGACATCCCACATCATGAAGGTCCTAGAGAGACTCCTGTTGGCCCACCTGAAGGGGTTCCTGATGTTTCATTGTTTGCTTACTCAGGTAAGCAAACAATGAAACATCAGGAACCCCTTCAGTTTGCTTATCGCTGTGGAGTTGGAGTTGAAGATGCCATCATACACCTGCTTCAACAAACCCACTGTCATCTGGACAAAGCCAGCAGCACTGTGAGGATCATGTTCTTTGATAACTCCAGTGCATTTAACACAATTCAACCTGATTTGCTTTGTCAGAAACTCCAGAAGACTCAGGTCTCTGGATCAGAGACTCTGGATCAATAACTATCTGACAAACAGACCACAGTTTGTGAGACTGAAGGGTTGTGTGTCTAACCAGGTAGTCAGCAGCACAGGATTACCACAGGTGACTGTACTCTCACCATTCCTTTTCACTCTGTACACTTCAAACTTTCAGTACAAGACAGACTCCTGTCATCTGCAGAAATTCTCGTATGATTCTGCAGTTGTGGGGTGGATCAGAGATGGACAGGAAGCTGAGTACAGGGAGCTGGTGGACGGCTTTGTGGCATGGTGTGGAAACAATCATCTCATCTTGAATGGAATAAAATAAAGGAGATGATTGTAGATTTTAAGAGAAATGAGAATAGGTCAGACACTATTTGCATCATGGAAGAAGAAGTGGAGGTGGTGCAGGAGTATAAATACCTCAGTGTTCACCTGGACAACAGACTAGAGTGGAGATGCAACTGTGAAACCATCTACAAGAAGGGACAGAACAGACTATACTTCTTGAGGAAGCTTAGGTCTTTCGGTGTTTGCAGCAAGATGCTGCATATCTTCTATAAGTCTGTTGTGGAAAGTGTGTTATCTTCTGCCATCATCTGCTGGGGTAGCAGCATCAGAGCCAGGGTCTTGTAAAAGCTCAACAAGCTAATAAAGATGGCTGGCTCTGTTCTGGGGACTCCTCTGGAACCTCTGGAGATCATTGTGCAAAGAAGTATTCTTCATAAAATGAAGAACATTATGGAGAGCCCTGAGCATCATGTTCATAAGACTGTTGTACAACAATGGAGTGTCCTCAGTTAGTCTTCTTCAGATCTGCTGTACGACACAGCGCCACAAGAGATCCTTCCTGCCCAGAGCCATCAGCATCTACAAGGGCTCTTTAAAAAGAAACTGCATAATATGAGCTTCAACAACATTTAATTTCCCTTTGGGATTAATTAAATATTTTTTTAATTTTTAAAATTGAAATAAATAAACATACAGCACCATTACAACCTGTCTTCTTTATTGTATGTATGTGTATGTACGGTATATACACATACATACATATATAAATTATGATAAGCTGCATCCTCCCCAACAAACACACACACACACACACTGGAAGATACTGCTAATTGTTCTTATTATTATCCCTCTAAAGTGTTTTTACATGTGGTGGTTGTGGAAACCTAAGACAAATTCCTTCAACCCATGACAACAACGTTAATGGTTGTGCTTGACTCAAGACATCAGTGACAGACCCTTGAAACCTGTGCCAGTTTGCACAGGTTTTGAGTCTCCGTCTTCAAAGCCTCCTCTCCAAACTCACTAGTTTCAGCATCAGGGAAAGAAAGGTTAAGTTGATTGCTTCATTTCTATTATATAATTATTATGTGTTGCTGAATTAAAGCTGTTACTGACCCCTGCAAGAGCATTACTAATTAAAGAAAGCATATAAAATTCTAGATAAATTGTCAATTATTTGAGTCACCTTATTTCTGGTTTTTCGTTAGTGGTAAAAAGTCTTGCTGCCTAGTACTAAAAGATTTTAGGAGGTTTATAGGTTGCCTTAAGCAAAACTTAAAACAACACCATTGGGGCTTGTGCCGAGTCACTAAAATTTACCTAACCCATATACCAAAATTAGGGAATAAGCAGCCGTTAACAGAAGTGACTACTGAGGGTTGGATGACTGCTGTGGGCTACTCGGTTGTCCAAACCACCAGTTGAAGAAGGGCGATACTTCTGGATGTAGGCTGTTAGAGGTTAGGTGTGTCATTTCCAGATCTTTCAATAATCTGCTTAGTAAGACCTTTCAGGTTTAGGGAAGTACGGACCCATTGGATGGAGAGCTGGATTAAGCAATCCCCTCAAAAAAAGGGAAGTAGGAGGGAGGGTTTAGCTCATTGGACAACAAAAGCACTGGCAGCGTGTTATAGCTGAACTGTGTTTAGAAACCACACGTTAAATAAAGTTGATCTTAACTTTAGAACACAACACAGAGAACACAATTAGCTTCAATGAACTGAGTTCACATTAGCTGAGCAGCTAGTCTACTAGCACTTAGCAGAGTTTCTCAACACAAACAAATGTCATGAAATAAACATTTTTCAGATTATTTCACTCTAAACTAATTTTCTCTGCCCAAACACTACCTCTTACATGAACTGTTTCTGGAGAAGGGGTTGTGAAGGGCACGGTTTTGAGAAACAGTTAGTCGTCGCGGAAACATTTCTTAAACTAAGTCTTGTTTTTTTGATCATGCCATGCCTGTCTTGCCTGCCCGTTTGTTTTGTTCCTGCCTCCTGTAGTGAGTGAGTTTTTTTGTTATTAAATCTTTTGCACTTACCGTCACGCTGCCTGCTCGTCTGCATTCTGGGGTCCTATATCTTGCAAACCATAACAGTAGCCCTTTGTTGTACACGATTGGCATGACTCCTCCTCTTCCTGGCCTGAGCGGGAAGTAGACTAATGCAATTTAAAAGTTCATACTGGCCTGAATAAGCTGACACAATTAAATTATACCCCATTATTTAAAAAATATAAGACAACCTCACATGGTTCAAAGGCTCAGGCTCTAACATATCAAAATATTTTGCTCTCAGTTTGGACAATTCTGTGAAAGTTTGCTGACAATCCAACATAAGTCAGGCCTAGTACAGGTCATTACACATATTAAACTGCTAACCATTTCACGAAATCTCTTTGCATCAAAAACTGTACCCTTATCATCAAAATTTCAAGTTTGGTTGTGAATCTAGTTTGGTTCAAGTCAATGCCTAAAAAAAGGTTTTAAGCTTCCCAAGATCTTTCATCTTTTAGTTAACATTTCTTTTACTTCATCAAGTGACTCTGTATAATATGCCGTGCAGGAGGGTGGGTGGCCGGCATCCTGGGGCACCTCCGGGATTTGGGTGTGGGATTGGCAGGGTGCTCAGTCCTTGGCTTACTGTGGTGGCCTTCCTCCAATGCTTCCTTCTGTGGCTCTTGCCCCTGGCCGGGCGCAGGGCAACGGTTTGCGGTTGGGTGGGTGGGGCTGTGGAGCATGTCTTGTGCCTGCACTGGAGTGGCTGGTGGGATGTGCTTGGCCTGGAGCGGTTGGCCTGCCTGGACTGGTTCCCAGTACATGTTTCCCTCTCACGAACTGATGGGCTGGGGCTGCTGACGCTGGTCGAATGGTTGGCCGGCCTTGGTCGTGTGCTGCTCTGCTGTCTATCCTTCACTCTGCCTTCTTTGTGACATCACAAAAGTAGTTTTGGAAACAAATAGATGCCACATCCTTCTTGCAGTTTTAGGCACTGCAAAAAAAAAAAAAAACAACATTGAGGAACTAGAAGAAAAAAAGGAGTTTAAATATAATGCATTTTAATGCATGTTATTAGACTTTGTTTCTATGGAGAGAGATTGCTTGTAAGAAAAAACAACTCAATAAATTCTAACTGGTTTGGTCTCCAACAAATGAATACATAACCTGGTGGCATAGAGGGTGTGGACTTTGCCATCTCAGCATCAGGGGGATGTGGATGCTCGTGCTGGGCCGTGCAGACCCTGGGCTTTTGGTTTTGCCCTTGGTGCGTCTGGCCTAAAGGTGTCAGCGGTGGGGCATGATTACCGTCAGCTGCTCTATGGGAGCTTCCTTGTGGTGTCTTTGGGAATCTCTGGGGGATCCCTGGGCTGTGTTGGCACTGGGCTAGTGTGGGCACTGGTTGGACAAGAGGGAGCCAGATGAGGCAATGCCCCCAAGGGAGAATTCATGCTGGTTCCCACCCCTTCCTCCCCATCATATGTAATACCACACAACACTAGGATATTGGGGTATGGGACGATGGCCTTGTAGGCATGTGGGGAGCACCGTGTAATCCCCCACCCCTGTTATGATTTGGGGTTTTTTGGTTTCAGGTTTTTTCCTTATATGTTTTTCACTGCTCAAGTTTTGAATCATGCTTTTGTTTATTATTTTTCTGGTCAGGTTTTAGTCTTGTTCATGTTTTGTCAAGTTTTGTTTGTAGATTAGTCTCTGTTTTTGCCGCAGCCAAGTTTTGTTCTGTCTGTCAATTAAGTTTATTCGGTTCACCTACACCATGTTAATCAGTTTTGTTTTCCACCTGTACCATGCTCCATATATACACACCTGTTCAGTTAGTCGTGGCGGAGACTTTTCTCATGCTCATGTCTTGTTCTCTAACCAAGTCTTGTCTTTTTGATCATGCCATGCCTGTCTTGCCTGCCCGTTTGTTTTGTTCCTGCCTCCTGCTGAATGTGAGTTTTTGTAATTAAACCTTTTTTTCACTTACCATCACTCTGCCTGCTTGTCTGCATTCTGGGGTCCAATATATCAAGTAAACCGTAACAGAATGTATCTGCCAACAATGGACCTCGCGGATGAGCATCAGGTTACTTCCATAGACCTCTTTACTTTCCTGTCTCGGGAGGCGGAGAAGTCAATACGCCGTTCTGCAGGGCTGTCAGTGCCGCAGTCGGCTTATGATGGCTCCAGGTTGGCGATTCCATGTCCGGGGACAGGTCCCCTTCGTCGCCGTTCTCCGCATGCTCCCATGGCTGTGCATTTTGGCCCGGCAGTGAAGCCCTCGCCCTCCTCCCGCTTCAAGAAACACTGGCGTGGAGCACCTTCCTGTGGTCCGGCTGGTTAGGAGGTGGTTTCCCAGCCAGGTTACGAGAGGGCTGCGGCAAGTAAGCCCGCATCTTTGCCTGCCACAGCACTGTCTCCCAGGCTCGCTGCACCTCTGCCCATGCCGTCTGCGCTCGCTCCAGCCCGGTGTTCTCAGGCAACACCTGTCGAGCTGGAGCAGTGCTTGAGGTTCTATCCACGCCAAATAAAGAGATAGAGATGGATTATGAAACGGCAGTAAGGTTGTTTTACTGCCGTCCTCCTTCACCCACACCAAGCCACAGGAGTGCTGCTGCAGAGCAGCCCACGCCAGGACTCCAGGGAGCTGCTGCTGCTGCAGAGCAGCCCACGTCAGGTCTCCAGAGCGCTGCTGCAGAGCAGCCCACGTCAGGTCTCCAGAGCGCTAGTGCAGAGCAGCCTGACTCCAAGCCTGACACACCACAGCCTGACATGACGCCTGACCCTAAGTCAGCTCCTGCTCACGTCACTGAGGGTCTTGGCGACGCCTCAACCTCTGCTTACGCCAATGAGGGTCTCGGCGACGCCTCAGCCTCTGCTCACACCCCTGAGGGTCTCGGCGACGCCTCAGCCTCTGCTCACGCCACTGAGGGTCTTGGCGACGCCTCAGCCTCTGCTCATGCCACTGAGGGTCTCGGCGACGCCTCAGCCTCTGCTTCAGCCTCTGAGGGTTCGCCAGGCTCTGCTTCAGCCTCTGAGGATTCGCCAGGCTCCACGCCTCCGGAGTTCCACAGAGTTTCTGGGAGGTCCTCTACTCTGCTCAGTCGGCCTCCTGATCTACCTGCAGTTTCCTGTCGCAGGCCGCCACGGTCTCTACGCTTCTGTCGGCCTCCACGTCTTTGGTGCAGGTCGGGTCGCCCGCCTGAACTCTGTGCCTGCTGGGGACGACCTCCTGGTTGCCCGCCTGAACTCTGTGCCTGCTGGGGACGACCGCCTGGTCGCCCGCCTGAAATCTGTTCTTGTTTCTTGTTTCAGTTTATTTTATTTATATAGCGCCAATTCACAACACATGTTGTCTCAAGGCACTTCACAAAAGTCAGGTACATACAGGGGTTGGACAATGAAACTGAAACACCTGGTTTTAGACCACAATAATTTATTAGTATGGTGTAGGGCCTCCTTTTGCGGCCAATACAGCTTAAATTTGTCTTGGGAATGACATATACAAGTCCTGCACAGTGGTCAGAGGTATTTTAAGCCATTCTTCTTGCAGGATAGTTGCCAGGTCACTACGTGATACTGGTGGAGGAAAATATTTCCTGACTCGCTCCTCCAAAACACCCCAAAGTGGCTCAATAATATTTAGATCTGGTGACTGTGCAGGCCATGGGAGATGTTCAACTTCACTTTCATGTTCATCAAACCAATCTTTCACCAGTCTTGCTGTGTGTATTGGTGCATTGTCATCCTGATACACGGCACCGCCTTCAGGATACAATGTTTGAACCATTGGATGCACATGGTCCTCAAGAATGGTTCGGTAGTCCTTGGCAGTGACACGCCCATCTAGCACAAGTATTGGGCCAAAGAAATGCCATGATATGGCACCCCAAATCATCACTGATCCACACCCATGCTTCACTTAGGCATGCAATAGTCTGGGTGGTACAGACTCAGAGAACAATACATGTTTCACATTGTCCACAGCCCAAGATTTGCGCTCCTTGCACCATTGAAACCGACGTTTGGCATTGACATGAGTGACCAAAGGTTTGGCTATAGCAGCCCGGCCGTGTATATTTACCCTGTGGAGCTCCCGACGGACAGTTCTGGTGGAAACAGGAGAGTTGAGGTGCACATTTAATTCTGCCGTGATTAGGGCAGCCGTGGATTTATGTTTTTTGGATACAATCTGGGTTAGCACCCGAACATCCCTTTCAGACAGCTTCCTCTTGCGTCCACAGTTAATCCTGTTGGATGTGGTTTGTCCTTCGTGGTGGTATGCTGACATTACCCTGGATACCGTGGCTCTTGATACATCACAAAGACTTGCTGTCTTGGTCACAGATGTGCCAGCAAAACTCTGGTATGTCACCCATAATGTTGTGTGCATTTCAATATTTTGAGCAAAACTGTGCTCTTACCCTGCTAATTGAACCTTCACACTCTGCTCTTACTGGTGCAATGTGCAATCAATTTAGACTGGCTACCAGGCTGGTCCAAATTAGCCATGAAACCTCCCACACTAAAATGACAGGTGTTTCAGTTTCATTGTCCAACCCCTGTACATTCCAATTAATCCTAGCAATTGAACAGTGCAGTCAAATTCAGTTATTTATTCAAATTGGACAAAAAGTTTTTTTATCTAAGGAAACCCAGCAGATTGCAGCGAGTCAGAGGTTTGTAGCAGCCACTCCTCCTGGATGAGCATGTAGCGACAATGGACAGTCACTGACGTTGACTTTGCAGCAATCCCTCATACTGAGCATGCATGTAGCAACAGTGGAGAGGAAAAACTCCCTTTTAACAGGAAGAAACCTCCAGCAGAACCAGGCTCAGTGTGAGCGGCCATCTGCCACGACCGACTGGGGGTTTGAGAGAACATTGCAGAGACACAAAAAGGTTACAGAAGCACTGATCCAGGAGTACTTTCTATGGGAAGGAAAAGTAAATGTTAATGGATGTAGCTCCTTTAGTCGTTTCATCTAGAAAGAAAGAACAGATAAACTTTGAGCCAGTTTTCAAGGTTAGAGTCTGAAAGAGAGCACATACAGTTAGTTACAGTAAAAGCTCAGTCAATTGCTAGATCTAGGAGAGAGAAAGGGTTAAACATTGAAAGACAGGGCCATGTGGATCATCTGTAGAAGGTGAGCATTAAGTTGTTGCCAGCAGAAGCTTGGACGATGCCCCTCTCCAGAAAGGTGTCACAGGTAGACACAGAGTCAGGCCAGGTGTAGCTTCTAGGAAGAGAAAAGAGAGAGAACAAAGTTAAAGGCTAAAATAACAGCAAATAATGCAGAATTGGAGAGTAGTATGAGAATGTAGCGAAGAGGGTGAAAGTGGTCATTATGTCCTCCAGCAGCCTAAGCCTACAGCAGCATAACTACAGAGATAGTTTCAGTTTCAGTTTATTTATTTATATAGCGTTTATTTACAACAATGCCGTGTCAAGGCACCCCAAAAAGGGTCCGGAACAGCGCGGGGCCGCCGGGGAGGCCAGATCAAACCACCGAGTGCCAGAGCCCGGCCACCCCAGAACGGGCCACGTGTAGGGGCACTAAGTGAAATAATAAACTGATAAAGTTTCTCCATCTAGAGCCCACTGATGGTCATTGTTATACTAAAAACCACAAAGATTGGGATACCTCTTTCTGTCGGACTGATTAAAACCATTGGAAAAGAGAGAAGTCATGCAGGTAGCAGAAATGGAGGGTGTGTTTGCACCTCAACCATGACTGAGCCGGTTTAGGCTAAACCTGACTCCCCCTTACTCCATCCAACAGGGAGGGAAGAAGGCGGAGTTAAAAAAATTATGAAGATAGCTCAGGATAACCTAAGCCACTCTAACTATAAGCTTTATCAAAAAGGAAAGTTTTAAGCCTAGTCTTAAAAGTAGACAGGGTGTCTGCCCCACGGACCAAAACCGGGAGCTGGTTCCATAGGAGAGGAGCTCGATAACTAAAGGATCTGCCTCCCATTCTACTTCTAGAGACTCTAGGAACCACCAGTAAACCTGCAGTGTGAGAACGAAGTGCTCTGTTAGGAACATATGGAACAATTAGATCTCTGATGTATGATGGAGCTAGATCATTAAGGGCTTTATATGTGAGGAGGAGAATTTTAAATTCTATTCTGGATTTAACAGGGAGCCAATGAAGGGAAGCTAAAATAGGAGAAATATGATCTATCTTTTTAATTTTCATCAGAACTCTTGCTGCAGCATTTTGAATCAGCTGAAGGCTTTTAACTGCATTTTGTGGACATCCTGATAGTAAAGAATTACAATAGTCCAGCCTTGAAGTAACAAATCCATGGACTAGGTTTTCAGCGTCACTCCTAGATAGGATATTTCTAATTTTGGCAATGTTCTGGAGATGAAAGAAGGAAATCCTAGAAACCTGTTTAATATGGGATTTAAATGACATGTTCTGGTCAAAAATAACGCCAAGGTTTTTTACTTTATCACTGGAGGTCAATTTAATGCCATCCAGGTTAAGTGACTAAACAGTTTCTTTTATAAAGACTCCGGTCCAAAGACGACAACTTCTGTCTTGTCTGAATTTAGAAGCAAAAAATGTAAAGTCATCCAAGTTTTTATGTCTTCAAGACATGCTTGTAGTCTATCTAACTGGTTGGGTTCATCTGGATGTATGGATAAGTAAAGCTGAGTATCATCAGCGTAACAGTGAACATTTATCCTATGCTGGTTGATAATTTGACCTATCGGAAGCATATATATAGTAAAGGGAATTGGCCCAAGTACTGAACCCTGTGGTACCCCACAATTAACCCTGGAGTTTAAAGATGATTTATCATTTACATGAACAAACTGGAATCTGTCAGACAAATAAGATTTAAACCAGCCTAACACAGTTCCCCTGATCCCTACAGCATATTCCAGCCTTTCTAAGAGAATATTATGATTGACTGTATCAAATGCAGCACTGAGATCTAACAGAACCAGTACAGACACAAGTCCATTATCTGAGGCCATAAGAATATAATTAGTGACTTTCAGCAGAGCTGTTTTAGTGCTGTGATGAGCTCTGAAACCTGACTGAAACTCTTCAAACAGGTCATTGCTGTGTAAATGCTCACATTTGATT
Organism: Girardinichthys multiradiatus; assembly: GCF_021462225.1. Classification (NCBI taxonomy): domain Eukaryota; kingdom Metazoa; phylum Chordata; class Actinopteri; order Cyprinodontiformes; family Goodeidae; genus Girardinichthys; species Girardinichthys multiradiatus. The sequence goes on along the minus strand of NC_061806.1, from coordinate 2,225,318 downwards.
AACAACTATTTTCTCAAGAATATTAGATAAGAATGGAAGATTGGATGTAGGTCTGTCATTTTTCAAGTCATCTCGATCAAGTGAAGGTTTCTTAAGTAAAGGTTTAATTACAGCTACCTTAAAAGCCTGTGGTTCTGATCCATTTACTAAAGATAGATTAATCATATCTAAAATGGGGCTGGTAATCAGAGGGAACACTTCCTTAAATAATTTGGTTGGGATTGGGTCTAACATACAAGTTGAAGGTTTAGATGAAGCTAATATTTCTGATAACTCAGGAAGCTCCACAGGATCAAAACAGTCCAAACACAAATCAGGTTCTACAGTTATTTCCAATGTTGTCTCACTTGCTGAGGATGAAGTAATCATCTTCGGGAGTATGTCAAAGATTTTATTTTTAATAGAATCAGTTGTATTTAAGTAGAATCCCATAAAGTCATGACTGCTGAGAGCTAAGGGAATGGATGGCTCAACAGAGCTATGACTCTGTGTAAGTTTAGCAACTGTACTAAAGAGAAACCTATGATTATTCTTGTTCTCTTCTATTAATGATGAGAAATGAGCTGTTCTGGCTTGGCGAAGTGTCTTTTTATACAACAGTAGGCTATTTTTCCAGATTAAGTAGGAATCCTCTAGGTGTGTAGAGCACCATTTTCTCTCCAATTTTCTAACATTGTGCTTTAAAGTACGCAGCTCTGAATTAAACCAAGGAGCCTCCTATGAATAATTACCTTCTTTTTCAAGGGGGCTGCATTGTCTAATGCACCACACAATGATGAAGTAACACTATCAACAAGAGAATCAATTTGTGAAGGGGCAGAAACAAAATTATTGCCCTCCATTGTGCTTTTCTGTGATAATGAGGAAATTATAAGTGGAACAGATTCTTTAAAGGTTGTTACAGCATCGCCTGATAATGATCTACTATAATGAAATTTTCTTTCAGGTGTGGAATACTTGGTTAAATTAAACTCAAAGGTTATTAAAAAATGGTCAGACAGGACAGGGTTATGATAAAATATTGTTATGTCTTTACACTCAATGCCATTTGTCAGCACAAAGTCCAGAGAATGAAGACAAAGGTGGGTAGGTTTGTTAATGTTTTGTGCAAAGCCAACTGAGGCTAATATAGCATTAAATGCTATATTTAGGCTATCACTTTCAGTGTCAACATGAATGTTAAAATCCCTCACTATAATAACTTTATCTGTATTTAACACTAAATCAGATAAAAGGTCTGAAAACTGATCTAAAAATTGAGAGTAAGGACCTGGTGGACGGTATAAAACAACAAACAGAAGTGGTTTTAGTGCTTTGCAATTTGGATGAGGAAAACTAAGGATTAAATATTCAAAAGAGTTGTAGCTATTGATTGGTCTGGGACCAATCAATAGTCCCACACCAAACACCACAGAGGATGGCTGTGCTCATGGGCACGACATGGTGCATTAGCTTCTGCCACAAGGCCTGTGCTGGGTCAGTGTGGACTATGGTGTGGGGATGGCCCGGAGGTCTGTTACGGTGCAATGAGGGGGCCCAGCAGGGGGCTGCTTGCCTCGGTGGGGTGTTATCTGTGAGGATGCTCTGGCCACATCCCAGAGTTGTGGGCCCCCATCTGGTGGTCTATGGCTCTCTGAGGTGTGTTGGGCTGGTTAAGGGCTGTGGGGGCTGCACTGGGCTCTGTTTGGTCTCCCTCCCTGTAGACATTTCCGGGACTGGCTCCCCAGAGTGAAATACAATGTGCACATTGTATTTGGACTTGTACATACTGTATGTACACGTCCAGATGACAAAAGCGCACTCAAACACTAAACACAAACACACCTATTTCTAGACATATGCTTTACCCACACACATACATCAACACACAATTACTCAGATGGTTGAAGGTGTTGGGGAAATATTTGTATTTACCAATGAAGGAGATCAATGATTGTCACCTAACCAGCTTTATTATAACCTTGACAAGGAAGAACCGTTTTACATCATCAAACATGTACTCAGGAGTCCTGCCAAAACCATTCTAACAAGACAAAGTACTCTCCTGTAAGAGCAGACATGTGCTCAAGGTAATCCTCATAAAAACATGACTCACTTAGGAGGGACAAAGGCAAGGCCTGTTGTAATCCTCCCCCAGACATATTGACAGAACTCAATTCACAGAGTGGCTTCCTCTTAGACTACACAGGCCACCTAACCTGAACCCTGACATGAATTATTGCTGCAACAACTGGAAATGGGAGGGGGAGTGAATACTTTTATCAGGTTGTACAGTCAGGTTATGAACCAGGGCACTTGAACCAAGGCACTAAAATTATCCTCATCAAAGGTCATACAGACACAGGTTACTATAACTTCAATGTGGCCTGCCTACTCTGACGCTGGATCGAATCTGGAATTAAATTAATCACGCGATTAGGACAGTGTCTTGAGATGTCCTTTTTTGTAGAGCAAACCTGCCCTGGCACATGTAGGCAACCATTTTCTCCATATGGTATGCCAGAAACGAAGTGAAAGGACAAGTAAAAAAAGAAACAATCTACATCAGCTTGGTTTGCATGCTAGATGACCTGCAAGGGTAACTGACCACACCACCAGCCACAGGCATCATCGTTTTGCATGGGCCAGGGAGCATGTACGCTGGATGAGGGACCAATGATACTGTGACAAGCCCATACTACTTGAATAACATCACTGATTCATTAAATTAATTAATTAATTCATTCATAGAAAACTATTAGAACAGCTGTGTTGCAGCTGTGTTGTGGGGTACTGAGTCTCTTTGAGCCTCAGTACCCCACAACCTCAATAACATGAGGAATGTCATGCCTCAGCAGACAATAAGTCAACTACTGAACAGCAAAATACATCATTGTCAAGCTGTAATTGATGCTCAAGGGCACATGACACTTTAATGAGACATTGACATTTTTGTTCTGGTATACCCACCACTGTTGTTGGCTTTTGTTTCAATTATTTGTGTGAGATGTGGATGTCACCATTGCATGCTTTTACTTAAATGCCCTACTTTCATGATCACTGTAGCGTAAACGTTCTTCATAAAGTTCACCTGAAAGCCAAATATCCTTACTTTTTTGTGAGTAGTGTATAAGTACAAAAATATCTTGGTGGAGAGACTATACTGTAAAACCCTTCTGACTTGGGAACACTCCTTGGGATCCACCAGAATTAGCTGGGAGTATTGCTGCTGAGAGTAATGTTTGGATTTCCCTTTTGAACTTGTTGACCTTGCAACCTGATTCTGGAGAAGTGGAAGACATAGGATGGAAGCCAGGGGTAGAAATTAGCAACCCCCACTGGCCAAATGCAGGTATATGGGGAAAATTTACTGCCAAAATTTAAGAACGCGTATATATTTAATTTAGGAGTAGGATTTCATTCTGCTTGCACTCAAAACCTGTGATGCTTGCACTTAAAACTTCAACTTTCTCTCAGATATTGGTCTCCCTCAAATCTTTGTTTCCACGCTCAGATTTGATGCTTCTTGAACAGATATTTTTACCTCCTCCTCACACGCAAACTTGCTCTCTGAATGGATCAAGAACACGCTCTCAAACCTGCCTTCCCTGCTTGTGGATTTTTTTTGCTATCTCTCAGATTGGAACGTTACCATCGCCTAGCAACCATTCCAGCCAATAGAATGACAGTGTACATCAGTGAGGTCACAGCGTTAGCTGGGATGCGCTTGTTCTTCCTCCTAATGGGTGTCCTTGTCTGGATACAGTAGATTGCTACATCTCCTCTTTGGCACTGCCCACTGCATGTAAGGAAGAACAACCTCAGCTCTCTGCTCTGTGTACTATTTGGCAGGGAGTCCTGGGAAATTTTCTTAAGACTAACCATTTGTTTTTGTCAGTTCAGCAGTTTTGTAGCTGGTCAAAACTTAAAGGAGAAGGATTTTGGCCGTACGAGCTGCGATCGTTAATGTTCCATTGATATACCTGACAGACAGCAAATCTGTTGTCACTAAATATATGTTAAACCCATCTTGAACAGCTGTTCCTCATTTTACCAGGACTTTTTTAGATCATATTTTGTTATCGTGGAAAAATACATAGTAAGAAAGATGGGGCAAAGAATGTTTGTTAAGTTTTAGCCTAGCACCTATATGTTGATGACGTTGCCCGTTAAAATAGATCTAATTCATTGTTACTGGATTTATGTATTTTTCCAACATTTAAAAAGCAGCGGGCAACATATTAAGTACATACAGGGGTTGGACAATGAAACTGAAACACCTGTCATTTTAGTGTGGGAGGTTTCATGGCTAAATTGGACCAGCCTGGTCTTCATTGATTGCACATTGCACCAGTAAGAGCAGAGTGTGAAGGTTCAATTAGCAGGGTAAGAGCACAGTTTTGCTCAAAATATTCAAATGCACACAACATTATGGGTGACATACCAGAGTTCAAAAGAGGACAGATTGTTGGTGCACGTCTTGCTGGCGCATCTGTGACCAAGACAGCAAGTCTTTGTGATGTATCAAGAGTCACGGTATCCAGGGTAATGTCAGCATACCACCAAGAAGGACGAACCACATCCAACAGGATTAACTGTGGACGCAAGAGGAAGCTGTCTGAAAGGGATGATCGGGTGCTAACCCGGATTGTATCCAAAAACTCCACGGGCTCAATATACACGGCCGGGCTGCTATAGCCAAACCTTTGGTCACTCATGCCAATGACAAACGTCGGTTTCAATGGTGCAAGGAGCGCAAATCTTGGGCTGTGGACAATGTGAAACATGTATTGTTCTCTGATGAGTCCACCTTTACTGTTTTCCCCACATCCAGGAGAGTTACGGTGTGGAGAAGCCCCAAAGAAGCGTACCACCCAGACTGTTGCATGCCCAGAGTGAAGCATGGGGGTGGATCAGTGATGGTTTGGGGTGCCATATCATGGCATTCCCTTGGCCCAATACTTGTGCTAGATGGGCGCGTCACTGCCAAGGACTACCGAACCATTCTTGAGGACCATGTGCATCTAATGGTTCAAACATTGTATCCTGAAGGCGGTGCCGTGTATCAGGATGACAATGCACCAATACACACAGCAAGACTGGTGAAAGATTGGTTTGATGAACATGAAAGTGAAGTTGAACATCTCCCATGGCCTGCACAGTCACCAGATCTAAATATTATTGAGCCATTTTGGGGTGTTTTGGAGGAGCGAGTCAGGAAACGTTTTCCTCCACCAGTATCACGTAGTGACCTGGCCACTATCCTGCAAGAAGAATGGCTTAAAATCCCTCTGACCACTGTGCAGGACTTGTATATGTCATTCCCAAGACGAACCGACACTGTATTGGCTGCAAAAGGAGGCCCTACACCATACTAATAAATTATTGTGGTATAAAACCAGGTGTTTCAGTTTCATTGTCCAACCACTGTACATGTACTACACACTAGGACTGACAGAATGTACAACATTTGTTCATCTGTGGTCTTCATGAAACTTTAGAAATCTTTAAAGGCTGCAGCTTTCATGCCTGTGTCCAGCTGTGATTTTCAGGGAAGTGGGGACTGAGTCAGAAGCCACAGAACTTCTCACCCTTTTCATTGTATGAAATGCACAACTCTTTACTACTATTATGCTCTTGGGAACCAGGCTGAAGTCCTTCATGTGAGCATCTGGAGGTGACAAATAAAATATCAATGAGAAAACCGAAAACAAAATACAAAAGCTCACTGTGGGTTTGTGTAGGACACCTCAGACTTACTGCAGACAAACATTATGTTAGAGATGATACGAGATCCGAATCTCATGATAGGAAACTTTTTTTTTCAGATTATGAAGCACATAAAAATACCAAATAAAAAATAGATGTCCTGGAAGGAGATTAAATATGGGTCCATCTGCTCCCAAGCTAGATTTTTGTTCAACTGGATCCAATGTTGTGACCATATCAGGAGTTGTTTTTTGCCAAGGAATGTTGGCCTAGGCCATCTCAGGAAGCACTGGTTTTTGGGCTTTCTGTTATCAGTTCTTCCCCCACCCCCTAGTGTATGTTAGTATAACTGAACTGTGTGGACTCTACTGTTTATCCTTTTTGGTTTCGGGCAAGCTGTATGGGGAGCAAAAACAGTCACTGTATGCATACAATGTTAATATACTTTTTTTCTGATCCATTATAGTTTGAATGATTACATTTAATTATCTTGTGATTCTTCTGCTAACTACCAGTCTTGCCTCCAAAATATAAGATCTATCAGGAGAGGCGAAGGATTTTCTCCAACAAATTGGTATCAGAGGATGGTTTCTGGAACAGACTGAAATTGGAGAATACCTGAGGAGATTTCCCAGGGAAGCCAGTAGCACCTCAGAACTCTGCCAGCTTCACAAATCTCCGAGGAACAAGAATTGTGGTATTCTTGTCAGGGTCTGGGATTATCTGTTTATTTTCTGTTTCTTGCCTACTATTTACTCTGCTTGGTCCATAGGTTGCATGGGTGCTCATGGGCACACAGGTGACAGGTGTGGCTCATCCTGATGATTGCTCTGGGAGCATTTAAGCAGGAGGCTGGCAGCACTTTGATGCTTGGGTGTTAGCCAACAGTGGTAACAGACTCTCGCCAGACTCTAGCTTTGTGGTTTCTTAGAGCTTCGACTAACTTTCGTCTGTCCTCCTTCTTAGGTTGCTTTCAAGCTCTGGCTCAGTTTCCATTTCGTTTCCTGACTTCTGGATCTAAGATTCAAGCTTCCAGTTACCTTCTCGAGACAAACTCCAATCTGGCAGCTTCCTGGCTCTGCGATCAGCCGGCCACAATTTCAGGCGAACCTTGTTCACCCTCCAACGAGCTCCCATGCAAGCCCCACCACCCAGCGCACCAAGCCACCTTCTTCACACCAAGGACTAAGCTCAACTGGACATCCCGGAAACCTCTTTCAAGCATACATAGACTAACCTACCTTGGATATTACCCTCCTCAGTTTTCTCTGGTCTCGTGCTCTCAGACTCCACATCTCTCTTTCCCCCTGGCGGTTCAATAATCTCCTCCAGTTGGCGTTTCATATTACTTTACTAAAATAATCAACACATCACTCAGTACTTACCTGTTCTCCTCTTCTCTGTGCAGTTGGTGATCTACCGGTCCTGGTTCTCTCATCACTACTCATTCCTATGACAATAAATCTCTTAAAAATCTGTAAAACTCTCCTGAGTGTGTATCCGCATGTGGGTCAGATCCATTTCTAGAATCATAACAATTCTGTGAATAGGCTAAATTTCATGTGAGTCTGTTGGAGGTAAGAGGTTTTCACCTAAAATACCAAATTATTTCAATTGTTACTAGATGACAATTAAGCCAGAGGGGGTTTGCAAAAGCCTGACTATAAGGAGGTGTCAGATCTTGTTTCATAAAAAGCACCTCACCACATTATGGTTAGGAGGAGAGTGCTCCCTCACTTCAGGGATACTGTTGGGGGGAAAAAGGACTTACGCAAAAGGATGGATTTCAGTTGGATCTCCAGTCTGGTGCACAGGAAGGGAAGGAAGACACAGACAATGCTGTGCCCTTCACATCTTGACCCCCCCCCCCCCCCCCCCCCCCCAAGACTCACCACATTTTCTATGTAGCACCGACACCTGTTCTAAATGACACAACTGTGTATTGGATGAGACCTCTCCAGAATGGCCCTAAAACACCACATGCGCAATATGTATTCCAGTATTGGAAACCATGGATTGCAACTCTTATAAACCTGCGGAAAATGAGTTGCACTGCACCATGAACTACAGAACTGACTCTGATGATGTCTACAACAGTGCTTGGCTGGAAGAAAAAGAAGAGAAAACGCAGTATGAGCACAAAAATTCTCCACAAGTAATGGGTTTTGCTACTGAGGATCATCAAGAAACTCCAAGATTGCTTAATTAAATTTTATTTCACATTTGGACATGACATCAGCATGATGTAGGGCTTTTAGACACTGAACCAGTAATGGTGCAAGTCCTTTCTGATTCAGTATGTAGACCACAATACAAGTTGAAGACAGAACAAGTTGAAGGAATAAAAACACCATTTTTGGACTGGTTGATGCAGGTGTTTTAATTCCTTGTCATTCAAACTGGAATACTCTCATCACACAACCATTGAGATACATTGTGGCTACAGCGGGACACCTTCAAGCAACACTTCACTGGACACCAGAGGCTGAGCAAGCTTTCATCACGACTAAGCAAGCATTAGCTACCGCTGCAGCTTTGTTTACTCCAAATTATGAGCTGCCTTTTGTCTTGGAAAAAGGACAGCCACAACTATTCCTGCTTTTTCAGAAAAAGGAGGAAGAAAGAAGGATCTGATGTACCACTCCTTTCAGCTGGATGACATTGAAACAGGACACACAGGATGCACAAGAAATTTGGCGACCCTCTCAGAAGCCATCCAAAAAACAACACATGTGGTAATGTACCATGAACTCAAAGTCAACACAAATCATGGGGATGTGGCCTTAAAAATGTCAGCAGGGAGAAAACAGTGAACATTTATACTTACAGTGCTTGTACTCATGGAGCTGTCCATGTTGATGCCCCTCAATGGGTCAGGAGAAATTTCTTGACCGCTGCCAACAGAAGTGTAAAACATAAACAACAGCTAGAGGAGCTAGTCGACAGAGTGGCCAAACATGCTGGTGGTACTCGTACTCGTACTCGTTATCTTCCGCTTATCCGGGACCGGGTCGCGGGGGCAGCAGACTCAGCAGAGATGCCCGACGTCCCTCTCCCCAAACACCTCCTCCAGCTCCTCCGGGGAGAGCCCAAGGCGTTTCCAGGCCAGCCGAGAGACATAGTCCCTCCAGCGTGTCCTGGGCCGTCCCCTGGGCCTCCTCCCAGTGGGACGTGCCTGGAACACCTCCCGAGGAAGGCGTCCAGGAGGCATCCGGTATAGATGCCCGAGCCACCTCAACTGGCTCCTCTCGATGTGGAGGAGCAGTGGCTCTACTCCGAGCCCCTCCCGGATGGCTGAGCTCCTCACCCTATCTCTAAGGGAGTGCCCGGCCACCCTATGGAAGATGCTCATTTCAGCCGCTTGTATCTGGGATCTCGTTCTTTTGGTCATGACCCAAAGTTCATGGCCATAGGTGAGGGTAGGAACGTAGACCGACCGGTAAATTGAGAGCTTTGCTTTTCGGCTCAGCTCTCTCTTCACCACAACAGACCGGCACATTACTGCGGCAGCCGCACCGATCCGTCTGTCGATCTCCCGCTCCATTTTTCCCTCACCCATGAACAAGATCCCGAGATACTTAAACTCCTCCACTTGAGGCAGGAACTCCACTCCAACCTGAAGAGGACAGGTCACCCTTTTCCGGTCGAGAACCATGGCCACGGACTTGGAGGAGCTGAACTTCATCCCAACTGCTTCACACTCGGCTGCGAACCGCCACAGCGCATGCTGTAGGTCTTGGCTAGAGGGGGCCAGCAGGACCACGTCATCTGCAAAAAGAAGAGATGAAATACACTGGTCCCCAAACCAGACCCCCTCCAGCCCTTGGCTGCATCTAGAAATCCTGTCCATAAAAGTTATGAACAGGACCGGTGACAAAGGGCAGCCCTGCCGGAGTCCAACATGCACCGGGAACAGGTCCGACTTAGTGCCGGCAATGCGGACCAAACTCCTGCTCCGTTCGTACAGGGACTGGATGGCCCCTAATAAAGGGCCCCCGATTCCATACTCCTGGAGCACCGCCCACAGGGCATCATGAGGGACACAGTCGAATGCCTTCTTCAGGTCCACAAAACACATGTGAACCGGTTGGGCAAACTCCCATGAACCCTCGAGTACCCTGTAGAGGGTATAGAGCTGGTCCAGTGTTCCACGGCTGGGACAAAAACCACACTGCTCCTCCTGAAGCCGAGGTTCGACTATCGGCCGGACTCTCCTCTCCAATACCCTGGCATGGGCCTTACCAGGGAGGCTGAGGAATGTGATCCCCCTGTAGTTGGAACACACCCTCCGGTCACCCTTCTTATGAAGGGGGACCACCACCCCAGTCTGCCAGTCCAGAGGCACTGTCCCCGACCGCCACGCAATGTTGAAGAGGCGTGTCAACCATGACAGCCCAACAACATCCAGAGATTTGAGGTACTCAGGGCGGATCTCATCCACCCCCGAAGCCTTGGCACCGCGAAGCTTTTTAACCACCTCAGTGACTTCAGCCTGGGTGATGAAAGAGTCCAACCCCGAGTCCCCAGCCTCTGTTTCCACCACGGAATGCATGATGGCAGGATTGAGGAGATCCTCGAAGTACTCCTTCCACCGCCCGATAATGTCCTCAGTAGAGGTCAGCAGCCTCCCACCCCCACTATAAACAGTGTTGGCGAAGCACTGCTTCCCCCTCCTGAGGCGCCGGATGGTTTGCCAGAATCGCTTCGAGGCCAACCGGTAGTCCTTCTCCATGGCCTCACCGAACTCCTCCCAGGCTTGAGTTTTTGCCTCTGCCACAGCCCGGGCCGCAGCATGCTTGGCCTCACGATACCCGTCAGCCGCCTCAGGAGTCCCACAAGCCAACCACAGCTGATAGGACTCCTTTTTCAGCTTGACAGCATCCCTTACTGCCGGTGTCCACCACCGGGTTCTGGGATTGCCGCCGCGACAGGCACCGCAGACCTTACGGCCGCAGCTACGGGCAGCAGCATCGACAATAGATGTGGAGAACACGGTCCACTCGGACTCTATGTCTCCAACATCCCCCGGGATCTGGTCAAAGCTCTCCCGGTGGTGGGAGTTGAATAAATCCCTGGCCGAGGGCTCCGCCAGGCGTTCCCAGCAGACCCTCACTATGCGCTTGGGCCTGCCAAGTCTGTCTGGCTTTCTCATCCTCCAGCGGATCCAACTCACCACCAGGTGGTGATCAGTGGACAGCTCAGCCCCTCTCTTCACCCGAGTGTCCATAACATGTGGCCGAAGGTCTGATGATACGACAACAAAGTCGATCATCGACCTCCTGCCTAGGGTGTCCTGGTACCAAGTGCACCGATGGACACCCTTATGTTTGAACATGGTGTTCGTTATGGACAATCCATGACTAGCACAGACGTCCAATAACAAAACACCACTTCAGATCGGGGAGGCCATTCCTCCCGATCACGCCTCTCCAGGTGTCACTGTCGTTCCCCACGTGGGCGTTGAAGTCCCCCAGCAGAATAATGGAGTCCCCGGGAGGGGCACTATCCAGCACCCCCGACAAGGACGCCAAGAAGGCAGGGTACTCTGCACTACCACTCGGCCCGTAGGCTGAAATGATAGTCAGAGACCTCTCCCCAACCCGAAGGCGCAGGGATACAACCCTCTCATCCACTGGAGTAAACCCCAACACAAGACGGCTGAGCTGGGGGGCAACAAGCAAACCCACACCAGCCCACCGCCTCTCCCCGTGGGCCACTCCAGAGTAGAAGACAGTCCAACCCCTCTCAAGGAGATGGGTCTCAGAGCCCATGCTGTGCGTGGAGGCGAGCCCGACTATTTCTAGTCGATATCTCTCGACCTCCCGCACAAGCTCAGGCTCCTTCCCCCCCAGCGAGGTGAGATTCCACGTCCCTAGAGCCAGCCTAAGCATCTGGGGATCGGATGCTGGTGGTTATACCTCTAAACAAATGATACTCACTACTGAAGAAGACCTGCCCACTTTAACTGAAAATGACATCAAAGACATGCAGAAAGCAGCTGATGTCTATAAACAAAATATGTGGGCTCAGAAGGGAGCTACACAGAACAGTGGACTATGGCGATCATTTGATGGTAGATTAGTTGGATCAGCAAAACTGTGTAATCTGCTGCTAAAACAAGCCCACGGCCCAGCACATGAGAGCAGGAAAGTCTCAAGCTAACATGGAAGTGAATTGGTGGCACCCCTTCATGACAGAAATACTTACCAATTATGTGGAAGACTGTCAAACTTGGAATGAACATAACCCCAAGAAGCTGTTCAAGTATCGCCTAGGCTGGTTTCCTGTACCCCCTGCACCTTTCAAAGACATCACGATTGATTTTATTGACATAGGTGCAGACAGCCATGTTTCAGGGGTTTAGATATGTTAGTGATGATTGACAGATTTACAAGATAGGTAGAAGCAATCCTACGCAGAAATGAAACAGCTGAAATAGTCATGAAGTGTTTAAAAATGAGCTAATTCCTAGGTTTGGAGTTACCACAGTGATTAGGTCAGATAATGGGACTCATTTTACTAACACTCACCTAGCTAACGTGGAAAAAGCATTAGGAATAACTCACAGTTTTGGCGAGAGTAATGGAGAGAGCTAATCAGACCTTGAAGAGGAAAATCGCCAAGATATGTCATTGGAACAAATTATCAAGAGTAGAAATGTTGCTTTTTGCACCTATGTCAATAAAAAACTCACTGGCATCAAAATATCTAATGCCTCATGAGCAATTGGAAAAATTGTCCACGCGGAGGAGGTCATTTGCCTTCATTGGACGTCTGAGCTATAAATTTAAATGACTACATGAAAGCTCAAACTAACTTGTTTGAAGTTTTGTCTACACAGGTCCAGAGAACTGAACCAGAGGCAAACCAGACACAGACTCCAGCTGTAAGTGTCAGAGACTGGGTGAGAGTTAAAGTTTACAAACGCAAGTGGACTGACCCCAGATGGATAGGACCTGAGGTAACAGAAGTTACTTCACATGTCTAACTAAAAAGAAAAAACTGTAGCTAATTAGTATCATCTTACACAATTTTCATCCAGTTCTCTGCCCTCATGCTTAGACTGAGGTAAGAAAAGATTTGGCAAATGTAGACTCAGGATCTAAATCTTAGTAAACATTGGTGTGGCTAATTGACGTATGAGTGTCAATTTTACCAAATTGCTGTGAATGCTAAGGACTAGGATTTTGTGTTCCTTTAATTTTCTAATTGTGTAGTTTTTGACTTGTGTCAGTGTGTTTGTGGAGAGTTTCAAGTTCCTAAAAGAGGTTCTATTACTAGTACATTTGCAAGTTGATACCATACTGAGGGTTTGTATTTTTATAAGCATTACATATTTTCATACACTTTTATTACTTAACATTATGATGTTATAAGCTTTGCTTTTGTTCAGACTTTTTTGAAGTGTTAAAGGATGGATTGTTGCAATATTTGTTCTTAGCATCCATGTGTTTATTGTGTTTAACAGTTATTAGAGGAATGGGTAATTCTTTTCAGGTTGAAGGAGAAGAAAAGTTGAATTACAGCCCTTTACGCATGTACTGGTGACCTCTCGGGTTTTCCAAGGGGTTCTACCATGCGCAAAACACATACAGGGGTTGGACAATGAAACTGAAACACCTGTCATTTTAGTGTGGGAGGTTTCATGGCTAAATTGGACCAGCCTGGTAGCCAGTCTTCATTGATTGCACATTGCACCAGTAAGGGCAGAGTGTGAAGGTTCAATTAGCAGGGTAAGAGCACAGTTTTGCTCAAAATATTGAAATGCACACAACATTATGGGTGACATACCAGAGTTCAAAAGAGGACAAATTGTTGGTGCACGTCTTGCTGGCGCATCTGTGACCAAGACAGCAAGTCATTGTGATGTATCAAGAGCCACGGTATCCAGGGTAATGTCAGCATACCACCAAGAAGGACGAACCACATCCAACAGGATTAACTGTGGACGCAAGAGGAAGATGTCTGAAAGGGATGTTCGGGTGCTAACCTGGATTGTATCCAAAAAACATAAAACCACGGCGGCCCAAATCATGGCAGAATTAAATGTGCACCTCAACTCTCCTGTTTCCACCAGAACTGTCCGTCGGGAGCTCCACAGGGTCAATATACACGGCCGGGCTGCTATAGCCAAACCTTTGGTCACTCATGCCAATGCCAAACATCGGTTTCAATGGTGCAAGGAGCGCAAATCTTGGGCTGCGGACAATATGAAACATGTATTGTTCTCTGATGAGTCCACCTTTACTGTTTTCCCCACATCCAGGAGAGTTACGGTGTGGAGAAGCCCCAAAGAAGTGTACCACCCAGACTGTTGCATGTCCAGAGTGAAGCATATTGATAAAATATTAATATTAAATATTAAATAATATTTTCAGATTAATAATCACAACAATGGGGTAAGATTGACAGGTGCAGGGAAGGCCACAAATACCAGTACAAGAGTGTGCCCGAGTGTGCTCGGGGTAGGTGTGATACAGTGTGAGACTTAGGTCGGAAAAAAAGTGGGAGGCAGAGAAGAGCTGTATGAGAGAGAATCAAAAACAGAGGCTGAGAGGAATTCTGATTTTTGATTTGAGCCAGTGGGCTCGATGCTTCAGGATCAGACAATCAGACCTGATGGCTTTGGGAGACTCAGTCAGCTTAAGGCTTGGAAAATGATGGGAAATGATAAGGAGGGTAAGAAAATCTAAGTGAGGAATAGAGAAGGAGGAGAAAAGAGAAATTATAAGGGAGCAAATAACAGCAGCACAAAAGAACAAAAAATTCAGAAAGGAGATTGTAGCAGCAAAACGGAAAAGGAAGTGTGATGATTTTATCTCTCTTGGCTGTGTGTGTAGGTTTGTGGTGCATTGTGTGTTGTTTAGTCACAAAGGCATAAATAGCCGAGTCAAAGATGAAGGACAGATGGACAGATGGTGGGATAGAACGGATTTGCCTGTCCTCCACCCTTTTCTGTAGAAATCACATTAAAACACGTCCTCCCATCTCTCCCTCCTTCCATTTTTCACTCTTTCGTCTTCCCTGTCTCTCCTTTTCTCTCCGCCCCCTCTCTCATTAAAATTGTGTGCCTCAGCTTCTAATTAAATCCCACTTGAAAGTCTTAAAAGTCAGACTCAGATTGATTCAATTTGCATTTCTGAACAGGGAACATTGCCTTAAAGGATTAATAAATTGGTTGAAAATGTCTCTTTCTGCAATGTTCTGCTGATGCTTGTAAGACAACACTGCTCCACTGCTTTCTTCGCATTCTTTCTCCTTTTTGAACACATTTATTCTCACTTTTTCACACACAGACTGACAAACAAGACCCCTAAAAAGCAGTGAACCTGGGCGCCCATTCAACCATTTGGCCACACACAAACACACACACGCGCACGCATGTACGCACACACCCACACACACACACACACACACACACATGAGTTCACATGTTTGCAAAGAAATGGCAAAATGAAAACACTGTGCCTTCAAAAGCAGTGAACACACACAAGCAACCCATTTTACACCTGCACATACAGACTTTCTCATGCATAACTAAAATCACGTGCCACATTCACACACAGCAGCAGAATAAGACTGTTCGAGTTCTCCAGATTTTTCAGCAGAATGTGATGGAAACAAAAGGCAGAAGATGGAGTTGGATGATCAAAAATAGGAATGGGAGCAAATGTAGAAATGATCCACATTGGGAAGTTTAAACAAAAATGAAATTGATATGAGAAATCTCAGTGATGTTTGAGTGCCAGTGACTCAGGACCTCTCCTCAGCCAAGTCAGTCAGCTACTCCTCTTCCATAAGGTGGGTTAAAATGGTTAACTCACGGGCGCGACGCTGGTGGTGTAGGGGGTTATGCACACAACCTATATACAGAGGGTGTCAAAAAACACTGGGAAAAAAAGGCCACTAATGCTGCAAAAAAAAAAAGTCAGCTAACTCACCAACTACAGGTCCTTCTCAAAAAATTAGCATATTGTGATAAAGTTAATTATTTTCCATAATGTCATGATGAAAATTTAACATTCATATATTTTAGATTCATTGCACACTAACTGAAATATTTCAGGTCTTTTATTGTCTTAATACAGATGATTTTGGCATACAGCTCATGAAAACCCAAAATTCCTATCTCACAAAATTAGCATATCATTAAAAGGGTCTCTAAACGAGCTATGAACCTAATCATCTGAATCAACGAGTTAACTCTAAACACCTGCAAAAGATTCATGAGGCCTTTAAAACTCCCAGCCTGGTTCATCACTCAAAACCCCAATCATGGGTAAGACTGCCGACCTGACTGCTGTCCAGAAGGCCACTATTGACACCCTCAAGCAAGAGGGTAAGACACAGAAAGAAATTTCTGAACGAACAGGCTGTTCCCAGAGTTCTGTATCAAGGCACCTCAGTGGGAAGTCTGTGGGAAGGAAAAAGTGTGTCAGAAAACGCTGCACAACGAGAAGAGGTGACCGGACCCTGAGGAAGATTGTGGAGAAGGGCCGATTCCAGACCTTGGGGGACCTGCGGAACCAGTGAACTGAGTCTGGAGTAGAAACATCCAGAGCCACCGTGCACAGGCGTGTGCAGGAAATGGGCTACAGGTGCCGCATTCCCCAGACCTGGGCTACAGAGAAGCAGCACTGGACTGTTGCTCAGTGGTCCAAAGTACTTTTTTCGGATGAAAGCAAATTCTGCATGTCATTCTAAAATCAAGGTGCCAGAGTCTGGAGGAAGACTGGGGAGAAGGAAATGCCAAAATGCCAGAAGTCCAGTGTCAAGTACCCACAGTCAGTGATGGTCTGGGGTGCCGTGTCAGCTGCTGGTGTTGGTCCACTGTGTTTTATCAAGGGCAGGGTCAATGCAGCTAGCTATCAGGAGATTTTGGAGCACTTCATGCTTCCATCTGCTGAAAAGCTTTATGGAGATGAAGATTTCATTTTTCAGCACGACCTGGCACCTGCTCACAGTGCCAAAACCACTGGTAAATGGTTTACTGACCATGGTATCACTGTGCTCAATTGGCCTGCCAACTCTCCTGACCTGAACCCCATAGAGAATCTGTGGGATATTGTGAAGAGAACGTTGAGAGACTCAAGACCCAACACTCTGGATGAGCTAAAGGCCGCTATCGAAGCATCCTGGGCCTCCATAAGACCTCAGCAGTGCCACAGGCTGATTGCCTCCATGCCACGCCGCATTGAAGCAGTCATTTCTGCAAAAGGATTCTCGACCAAGTATTGAGTGCATAACTGTACATGATTATTTGAAGGTTGACGTTTTTTGTATTAAAAACACTTTTCTTTTATTGGTTGGATGAAATATGCTAATTTTGTGAGATAGGAATTTTGGGTTTTCATGAGCTGTATGCCAAAATCATCCGTATTAAGACAATAAAGGACCTGAAATATTTCAGTTAGTGTGCAATGAATCTAAAATATATGAATGTTAAATTTTCATCATTACATTATAGAAAATAATGAACTTTATCACAATATGCTAATTTTTTGAGAAGGACCTGTATAATTACAAGGCTTCACAATTCCACAAAGTGTGATTGTGAAGAGTTGTTTGAACAATGCATGCTTTCATCTGGGCTGCATGGTGGAACAGTTTGTAGCACTGTTGACTTGCAGCAAGATGGTTCTGGGTACAAATCCTGCATGTGTTTTCATTCCAGATACTCCAGCTTCCTCCCACAGTCCAAAAACACGACTGTCGATAGTCTAACAACAGTTGGTTACTCTAAATATCCCTTAGGTATGATTGTGGGTGGTTGTTTGTCCTGTGTGTCTCTGTGTTGCCATGTGATGGACTGGTGACCTGTTCAGGATGTACAGCACCTCTCGCCCAATGTCCTCTGAAGAAAAAGTCTTTGGTTTAAGAAGATGAACAAAATTTGAACAAAGCCAATTTTGGTGACAAAGTGATGGTTACTTCTTACAAAAAGTAACCATCATGTCTCAGAACCCATTGTTCTATATTTAGCTTTTCAGTTTTAACAAACAGATTAAGTGTGAACTCTAAACTCTCTCTTCTTATACCCTTAACCAGAGTAGAGTTAGCTGCTGATGCCTTGTTAGCTGAGAAAGGGGATAAAACCGACTGAACACTTTACTAGTGTGTCATTCACCCATCCTCATTCACAAATATATACACGCAAATACAGACCTGTCAGCAGCTCAAGCTAAAGGACCTAACAGGTGGGGGAAGGTCAAATCAAACTCCCAACCCTGTAACTGCTAGACACCATGCTTCTCACTGAGCCACGACTGCCTTAGTGGTGTTGAAGAATGCCAAATCATTATTAAATGAGAACCTCAGTGCAAGTTTTTATATTAATTATGTATAAGACCAACAAGGTAGAACATAAAAAATCTTTCATAAAAGATCTGCACATTTTTTAAGAAGTATTCTTTAAGCAATAGGTTTAATTAGCTAGACTTGTTTCACCTCAGTAATAAAGTCATTTTCACTTAGCAAAAACCTGCTTTAATATACATATTTATTAATGCATTAAAACGGGAATAATGAGTTTGGTGTATAGAAATACAAAATTTCCTGTAGATTTCTTTTTTTTGGGGATTTTTGTTTTATTCTTCCTGTGCACCAGTTACCTCCAAGCTGCTTTCCTTGACATGGCATATAGTTCATGCTGTGTTTTACAGATCCATCATGTTGTCAGTGATTACAATGGGAGTCATACTTTGCTAAACAACATATGGGCTGTCTTTGAGGAAGTCAATGAAAGGTGTTGCTGTGCTGAGGATATCACTGAGAACACATGGCTTGTTACTCGGGACAATAGTGACCCCAAGTGGTGATATCACACCTGCTCCAGCACTCTTACATTCTGTCTATAATGGCCTGACGATGTTACTCAAACATAATTGCTCATATGCTTTTTATGATGCCTTCCAGTGCTAACTGAGAGAGAAAGAGAGCATATTGATTAAAAGGTTGAAGCCGCAAGCTTTTTGCACACAGTGATTTGCTTCATTTGTTCTGTTAGTGAAAATGTGCTTGAGTTCATTCAGTAATTCAGTCTGTAAATGATACAGAAAAAGAAATGACCTTGAAAAAATTACACTGAACTGCATTTTGTACAAATAATATTCCACTTGTGATGTTGGTTTGATTTGCCAAAATGTCTTGACTAGTCTGGTTTGAATCCACCAAACCAACCAAGATGTTTGATGCAGAACACTTAGGTTTGGAAATGTGTAACATTTTATAGAATTTATGACTTGTTTTACAGACACAAACACTTCAAGGTGTCATGATGGCTGGGTCTGCTTTCCTCAAACAACTGCCTGTTCTTTCTATCTACATGTTTTTAGAACATTTCTATGACTTAAAGGAAAACTGAACCATGGTGTCACAGTATTAACGCAGAAATATTGTCTAACTATATACCAATTGTTATTACAGGTACTATATTGCAAATTAAAGTATGTTGTCTGAGACACTTATTTTGATTTTGATGCATAGACATACATACTGTGGGCAAGACAACACAGGTGAGCCTTCACAGCCAATCTGTTTAAGGTAGAAAACAGCTGTTCCACATACTCATAACAATAATTTACAGATCAGTTTGTTCAGCTAAAGAAATTCAGAAAACATCAAGAATTAATATTTACATCAGTCACAGGTACTGACATACATTTAAAGTCAGTGTCAGCTCAAACAAGACATTTTATTTTAAAGATTTTTTAGCAGATGTACAAAGTGGTAGAAGATTAAAGCAACATGTGAAATCTGTAAATTTAGTTTAAGCTTTTTTGCTCCTTGTTCTGCTCTTTTTTGAAAGCTGAGAGTCTCACAATAATAAGAAGCCTCGAAGTGCGTGTTGCTCGCCAATGGAATTACAAATATTGACGACAAGAAACTCAATACTGTTGCTGCTGTAAAATTGCCTGAGTTAGCGTGGCAGAGACCAAGTCAATGCGTGAGTGTGAGTTGACACAGAATTAAAAGTTGAATCCTTAACACTACACTTATTAAACGTCCCAAAAAAAATAAAAATAAAGTGTGTGTGTGGTGTGTGTGTGTGTGTGTGTGCTCCTGTTTTTGCAGCTGCGCAAGGACCATTTTTCATATTTCACCATCAAAGAAAGGACCGTTTGTTGTAAAGTGAGGACATTTTCATGGTCCTCACTTGCTATTTTGCTAGGGGTTTCGTTTAGGAATAAGGTGTGAATTGAGTTAAGGTTAGGCTTAGGTTTAGGGGTAGGGTTAGGGTTAGGCCATAGAAAGGGTTGAAAATGAATGGAAATCAATGAAAGTCAATGCAAGATCCTTACAACATATAGTTAGACGAGAGAGAGAGAGAGCATGAGTGTGTGTGTGTGTGTGTGCAATAAATGTATGTCTAGGTGCATCCCAGCAGGCACAAAAAGGATGTGGCAGTAAATCAAGATGAAATATAACGTTGTATAGGAAAGCTCAATACAACCCAGGAATAAATGAAATTTATTTTTAAACATACTTAGTTAAAATTAGAGGTGGAGCATGGTCAGGTGACATAGGTGACAGCATCAATGTAAAAACTGTGCAATATAATATAAAAATAAAACTTAGAAAACATAATCTCCTCATTTAGTGAAGAAGCAGTGAATGTAACTGTTATGTATGCAGCTAATGATGCCTGGAAACCAAGAAATATATTAACAGATAATGCTTGAAGTCTCAAAATATGATACAGACTAAATTAATTATTTCATTGATATCGGCAGTTCTGTGGAATTCTTCTTTTATTAGTCTTGTGGGTCTGTGACTAGTGAATACCAGAAAACTGTACAGCAGGGCTGCCCACAGTTTTTCAGATTGCAAGCTACTACAAATGTCCAAATCACAGAGATCTACCCTCAGATGGTGGGAGTGCTGGCGTCTACTGTTCAAAAGCTCTGTTTAAAAAAAATAAAATAACCAAACCTAAGTTATTTGGACTGGATGATAATAACTACATAAAAGAATTAAACTACAGCCTCTATCAGGAGCCAAACTCCAGTGTCCCACATAACAGGCAGGGACACAAACCCAGCAACCCAAACCACCCATAGTATCAATCACAAACATCTTTGTGATTGATACTATGGATGGTTTAAGTGCACAGAAATATTCATGACAGCATGACATACTGTTGCTTTTGAAGGATTTTCTGCATCACCTATATTATACAAAAAGCTCCCATTGACATAAAAACTGTGCACTGGTTGTGTTACTGAGAAACATTTACTGTGGCGAAAGACGGTAATGCTCGAAAACATATTAATCCGAAAAATGCTAAGACATCTAATCGTAGTCTGATCACACTCTCCTGGCGACGATATCATATGGAGTATTTACGTTCTAAGGTCTCCAGGCTTCTCCAGAAAGGATCACAGAATTTCTCACACTTTTCCTGTGCCAGATCTCAGCTAAAAAGTAGAACAAACCCAGGATTAGCATTATTAGCCCTACAGGGGTAACTTGACTCAGGGTAGCAACTACCTGGCTTTCTGAAACCGAAAACCCAGGGTATGCACACACTTACCCAAGAATTTAATCACTCTTACCCCAGAGTTTTCACTAACTCCGCTTTCTTAAACGGGGCCCTAGTTTGCTTAGTGGGCAGTCTGCTTCTCTAAGGGCCTGATCTACTAAAGGTTTGCGTGTATAAAAACAGAATCTTGATAGCACACGCAAAGTTGATCTACTAACTAGGTGCACTGAGGATCAGTCTATCAAATGAGCAAAATAGCAAGTGCAATCCAATTAGCGTGTTTGCCTTCATGAATATACAGACTATATGCTGATTATCAGAACATAAAATATACTTTGAGGAGGATAAGCAAATGTCCTAATTTAGTATCTGCAATGTGACTTATCAAACATAAAATGGATAGCGGTCACTGTTTTTGCATCTATATTCATCACTTATAAAAGGCAGGTGAAAACTGTCACGGCACTACAAACAAGATGGAGGCATATGTACAATGAAAGATGACGAAGAGAAAGAACCTTCTGTGTGCATGTCAACATAGTTGGACTGACAGAAATAAAAATAGTAGTGACATATCTATTCAGCAATGCCATTTCTGAGGGCTGATTTTAAACCAGTCACCAATAGAAACCATGCCATTTCTCCTATGGAAAACTCATTCTAACGCTGCATGTTCCTGTGTCTGTAAAATTCTGCCACACATTTACTTTTGTTTTATTGTTATTTTCTTAAATGTCCCTTCCAGTGTCCCTTTTGGGATTCCAGAAACATTGACCTACCTGTCTGTCTGTCTGTCTCATGTTGGTCAGAGGAGAAGTGTGTTGGCGGCAGCTGTTTGGCCCTGCGCATCACACTGCACAACGGCAAAGTTGAGTTGGGAGGGGCAAGGCTGGGGCTTGAGCATGTCATAGGCCGCTGCAGGGCCAGTGCAGTCAAATAAATGCCCATGAAATATCAAAAAACTTCTAGGGGGAATTGATGAGAAAGAGGGTCCAAACAAAGTACAAGTTCGACAGTTATCTCCAATGCTGCCTTGCGTACTCAAGAGCTAATAATCATATTCAGAAGGATGAAAATTATTTTATTTTTAATAGTCAATTTTATCTATAAAAAATCCTATAAAGTCATTACTACTGATAGCTGAGGAAACGGAACAGCTCAACATAGCTATGACTCCGTGTAAGCTACTGTACTAAAAAGAAACTTGCTCTACTCTGTTAATCAGAAACAGAATCAGCTTTATTGCCAAGTTCGTACATACAAACAAGGAATTTGACTCCGGTACACTTTGCTCTTTTGTTCTGTTTTTGCATTACAGAATATACAAATTTACAATTTACAATATTCACATATCTAATAGAAAAGGTGCATTTGCAACATCTGTATGCTGTTGTTTTGTACTTTATTGAATGTTCATCAGAGAAACAGCCTGGGGGAAGAAACTGTCTCTGTGGCGGCTGGTTTTAGTGAACAGTGCTCTGTAGCGCCACCTGAAGGTAAAACTCTAAACAGTTTATGTGCAGGGTGTGTGGGGTCTGCAGAGATTTTGGCAGCTCTTTTCCTGACCCTAGACCTGTATAGGTCCTGGATGGAGGGAAGGTCAGCCCTGATTATTCTCTCTGCAGACCTGATTATTCGTTGCAGTCTGGACCTGTCCTGTTTTGTGGATGAGCCAAACCACACTGAGATGGATGAAGACAGGACAGACTGAATGATGGCAGTGTAGAAGATGACCAGCAGCTCCTGTGGAAGGTTGAACTTCTTGAGTTGCCTCAGGAAGTACAGTCTCTGCTGGGCCTTCTTTCAAACAGTGTCTATGTGTGAAGACCATCTCAGGTCCTCAGAGATGGTGGTTCCTAAGAACCTGAAGTAGTCCATAGCCAACATGGTGTTGTTGAGGATGGTGAGGGGGGTGTATGGGGGTGGTGTTCTCCGAAGGTCCACCACCATTTCCACAGTCTTGAGTGGGTTCAGTTCAAGGTAGTTCTGACTGCACCAGTGTACCAGCCGATCCACCTCCTGTCTGTATGCAGACTCATCACCGTCCTGGATCAGTCCAATGACAGTGGTGTCGTCTGCAAACTTCAGGAGTTTCACGGACGAGTCCGATGAGGTGCAGTCATTTGTGTACAGGGAGAAGAGGAGTGGGGATAGAACACACCCCTGGGGGGCACCAGTACTTATTGATCTGGATCGGGAGAAGATGCTCCCCAGTCTCACCTGTTGCTGTCGGTCCGTCAGGAAGCTGTCGATCCACTGACAGGTGGAGGCTGGGATGTTGAGCTGTGTGAGCTTCTGGTGGAGGATGTCTGGTATGATGGTGTTGAAGGCCGAGCTGAAGTCTACAAACAGGATCCTGGCGTACGTCCCTGGGTGGTCGAGGTGTTGCAGGATGAAGTGTAGACCTAAGTTAACAGCATCATCTGCCGACCTGTTTGTTCGGTGAGCAAATTGCAGGGGGTCCAGCAGGGGGCCTGTGATGTCTTTCATGCGCTGAAAGAGCCTGTTTACATCTTCCTCGGAGATCTTTAGTGCAGGCAGAGGATCTGATGGTAGGGGGTTGGTTGCTTTACGGGAGGAATTTGTTCCTGAATGGGATGTAGAGGGGATGATTTGAGGTGTGAATGGTTTCTTGTCATGTCTGCAGTAGAAGCCATTCAGACGGTTGGCCAGGAGACGACTCTGTTCAGGATGGGTGGGGGGGCTCTTGTAGGCAGTCAGGTTTCTCAGACCAGTCCATACAGCTGAAGTGTCACCAGTAGAAAGGATGTTCTTAAGCTTCTCACTGTAGCTTCTCTTAGCTGCTTTGATCTCCTTTGTTAGTTTGTTCCTGGCCTGCCTGTACCGCACCCAATCTCCACTGCTGTGAGCTTCTTCCTTTTCCCTGCGCAGATTCCTGAGGTGTGGAGTAAACCATGGCTTGTTATTCCCAAAGGTGCAGAAGGTCTTGGTCTGCACACACATGTCCTCACAGAAACTGATGTATGATGTCACCACATCAGTTAGTTGGTTTAAGTCAGTGGCTGAAGTTTCAAAAACAGTCCAGTCTGTGCATTCAAAGCAGGCCTGTAGCGTCTGCTTTGATTCCTCAGTCCACTTCTTAACAGTGTGAACCTTGGGTTTGGAAGCCCTTAGTCTCTGTCTGTAGGTTGGGATGAGGTGGATTAGATAATGATCTGAAAAACCCAGAGCAGCCCTGGTAACAGCATGATATGAGTCCTTTAAAGCTGTGTAACAATGGTCCAGTGTGTTTTTGTCTCTGGTGGGACACTTAATATGCTGTCTGTATTTGGGGAGTTCATTAGAGAGGTTTGCTCTGTTAAAATCTCCCAGTATTATGATGAAAGAGTCTGTGTATTTTTTCTCCAGGTCTGTAATCAGCTCAGCAAGATGTTTTTCCGCATCAGAAGTGCAGCCATGCAGTGGAAAATATGAACCAATTATTATAAACAAGGAAAACTCTCTCGGTGAATAAAACGGTTAACAGATTATGGAAAATGACTCCAAATCTGGGCTACATGTTTTCCCCAGTACTTTTACGTCTCTGCACCAACTTTCATTTATATAAAAGCAGATTTCGCCACCTCGCCTCTTCCCCGATAGCTCCGCGCTGCGATCCACTCTGAACAGCTGGAAGTCCGGCATCAGTAGTGCACGGTCCGGGATGTTTTCACTCAGCCATGTCTCGGAGAAGCAGAGAATCGCTGTTCCGCGGAGGTCCGTGTTTTTACCGGTGAGAAGAAGCAGCTCGTCCATCTTGTTGTTTAGAGAGCGGACATTTGCCAGATGGATTGAAGGCAGTGGTGTGTGAAGTCCTATTTTGCGGAGCTTTACCAGCGCGCCAGCACGCTTTCCTCTCCGCCTTTTTCGGCGCAGAATCCCATATAGTGCCGCAGCTCCGCTTGCCAGAAGCTCAGTGAACCTCGGATCAATGAAAGATGGTGAAAAAAACCCAAGAGAGGATTCTCTGATGTTGAGAAGTTCCTCTCTAATGAATGAGACCACAGGATTGTGGCTCGAAAAACATAAAAACAGACAAAATACAAAGACAAAGAGAGAGAGCGAAGCTCCGAGGCTGCCATCGTCAGCGCCATCTTGAAAACATGATGAATAATATGCTGTTTTACCTTGGCAAAGGGTCTTTATATGCAACAAACAACTTTAACTATTTTTCTAGATTAAGTAGGACTCCTCTTGATATTTGGAGTGCCATTATCTCTCCAATTTTCCAGCATTGTGCTAGCCTCTTATGAATAATTACTAAATGAGGAAATAGCACTATCAACAATAACATCAATTTGTGAAGGGGTAGAAATTAGGTTGCTGCCCTCTGCTGTCTTTTTCTGATACAGAGGAAATAAATATTTGAACACATTTTCTTTTGCAAATTTACCATTTACCAAAATACATCTTGAGATACCTTAGACTTTGGGGAAAATCATCTGCAGACTGATAAAACCAAAATAACCATTTAAAAGATGAAAAAGACCATCATGCTGACAATCAAACATGATAGTAGAAATGTGTTTATTTGGGGCTACTATGCTCCTCAATACCTGGGCGAGTTGTTGTATTTGCCTGGACCATGAATTCCGCTCTTTAGCATAAAATCCTAAGGGACAATCTCTGACCATCAATTTAAGACTTTGAACTAAAGTGTACTTTGGTTCTCCACCAAGACAATCATTCAAAGCTCACCAGGTCCACCTCTGGATAGCTAAAAATAAAACAAATAAAGGTTTTGAAATGGCCTTGTCAAAGTCTGATTTAAATCTGATAGTGGGTGCTGTGATATGACCTTAAGTAGGCTAAAAACCTCTTCAATATAGCAAAATTCAAACAACT
This sequence comes from Girardinichthys multiradiatus, assembly GCF_021462225.1. NCBI lineage: Eukaryota > Metazoa > Chordata > Actinopteri > Cyprinodontiformes > Goodeidae > Girardinichthys > Girardinichthys multiradiatus. The sequence goes on along the minus strand of NC_061806.1, from coordinate 2,199,304 downwards.
GTGCAAAGCAGAGTGGGCCAAGATTTCTCCACCGTGATGTCATTACCAGTTATCACAAACAAATCTGCCTTTTTATTAGTGTTTGCTATCTTTTTCTGGTGGTATAATGTCTTTGATGATCTGAAATATTTAAGTGTGGCACATGTGATATATTTTGTAATTATCAGGACATAATCAGGTCCAAACTGAACAAGTCATCTCAATAAATCTAATTAGGTTTTTTAAACAAAATGCAGCAAACTCAGAACTTTCAAACATTCCCAAAATAGAGCACATAACACACAGTGCATGATAAATGATTCTCTTGGGCTGCAACTGTATATTCCCCAACTCTGACATGTGTAGCTTTCAGTTTAAACTACACACCTGAAAACAGAAAACACATGGCATTTCTGACCTACTTGGAGCTCGCTGCTGTGCCACACTAGAGTCAGCAGGGGGCAAGAGTGTTTCAGCACAGTTCTAAGCCTTCTGGTGTAAGCTATGCCCACTCATTGGTTTGTTAAGGTTCTGTTATGAGTCACAGGGAAGGGGTAAGGAGAGAGATAAAGAGAAAGAGGAGGATGGGAATAGGGGGAAGGGGTTAGAAGGTCTGGGTTGGGGAGCGCTGCTTACATTACCTCCAGGTGTCCTCTCACGTTGCCAAGAGGCTGACAGATTTCTGCTGTCTGGCCATGAATGTGCCTCCTCTAAGCTCTGCTTCCAGGGTCCCTGCCTGACCATTTGTCTAAAGCATGCACCCTATCACAAAATGCAAAAATATTCTTTACGAAGGCCGTGGATAAAATCCTTGAAACAAATCTAACAATGGATCAATATCATCCACACCTCAGTGCATTAAGCTAATGGTAACAATATAGGGAAATATGTTCAATTCAGGGGAAACCTACTTAGCCTGTAGCATTAGTGAACAAATGATAGAAATATTTTGTTAGAGAAAATGATATAGGAGCCTGATTAGAAAGGTTGGTTGTCAGTTGTCACTGAGCCTTTTTAGTTGATATCCTAAATCTAAAATGTTTGTCACATTTCAGTACATTCTACTCACCAGTTTTATGGCACATTTGCAGTTCAATTCTTCTTTCAGCCCTATGACAAACATCTGTGAAGGGCTTTTTTCTGTTCTTTATGTACTTCTCTGGTGTTTAATTGTATGGTTGGCTGCGCTGAAGCACAACCATGTGCAGGAGCGGCTGACTTAGTGTCAGTCAGCCCTCTAAGCTGCACGGGGGTGGCTGACTAATTCTTCTTACCATGCAGAAACTTTGCCTCCCTCTTTCCACCTCACTTGCCCACACACTGAGAGTCACGTTGTGTTTTGTTGTTCTCCTGGCCGCATGTCGTTAGGTAGGAGCAATCAGAAACGCGAGCATGTAAGTCAACATTTTTTAAAGGTTTGATTAGCATCACTTAAATAGCAGAAAGTGTGAAAAATATCTCAGAAGCTTGTGCTGGTTTATACAAGATACTGTTAAATGGTGAAAAATAAATAATTCTGACTATAACAGATCTTAATAATTGCCACCAGCACTAGGTTAGTTAATGACAGACATGCAGTAAAGATATTCTGTTTATGTGCAGAACAAGTTCATAAGGATAGCTACAGTTCATTTTAAAACTCAAGTTTTCCTTTTGGGTTAATTCTTGATTGAAAAGTGAATGTTTTCACATTTTGCCACCTTAACATAAATGTATTTATTTGGATTTTAACCTCTTAAGCCCGAGGATCCCCTTACAAGGGGACTTGGCCTCTTTAGCTTGTAGCTGACTAACTCAGAGACTGAGACACACTTGTTTTATGTCCAGATATTCATCTAAGACTCCTCTATAAAAGTATCTACTTCACTCTTATATCCACTGACCACAACTCGCCAAAATGCAACTTAGGACCAATAACTGTTTTGCAGTGTAGCATGATTCAAAGTGAACATATATATATATATATATATATATATATATATATATATATATATATATACACACACACACTGGTCAAAAAAATAAAGTGAACACTTAAACAACACAATATAACTCCAAGTAAATCAACGTTCTGTGAAATCAAACTGTCCACTTAGGAAGCAACACTGATTGACAATCAGTTTCACATCCTGTTGTGCAAATGGAAAAGACAACAGGAGGAAATCTTTGGTGATTAGAAAGACACTAAATAAAGGAGTGGTTCTGCAGGTGGGACCACAGACCACTTCTCAGTACCGATGCTTTCTGGCTGATGTTTTGGTCACTTTTGAAGGGTTAGAAACCGACTCCATGAGGATGGTATGAGGGCCCGACGTCCACAAATGGGGGTTGTGCTCACAGCCCAACACCGTGCAGGACGCTTGGCATTTGCCAGAGAACACCAAGATTGGCAAATTCACCACTTGCGCCCTGCGGTCTTCACAGAAGAAAGCAGGTTCACACTGAGCACATGTGACAGACGTGACAGAGTCTGGAGACACCGTGGAGAGCGATCTGCTGCCTGAAACATCCTTCAGCATGACCGGTTTGGCAGTGAGTCAGTACATCTGGAACATCATGTCTCCATCCATCCACCAACGTCACGTTGCACCACAGACTGTCCAGGAGTTGGTGGATGCTTTAGTCCAGGTCTGGGAGGAGATCCCTCAGAAGACCATCTGCCGTCTCATCAGGAGCATGCCCAGGTGTTGTAGGGAGGTCATACAGACACGTGGAGGTCACACACAATACTGAGCCTCATTTTGACTTGTTTTAAGGACATTACATCAAAGTTGGATCAGCCTCTAGTGTGTTTTTCCACTTTAATTTTGTGTGTGACTCCAAATCCAGGCCTCCATTGGTTAATAAATTTGATTTCCATTGATGATTTTTGTGTGATTTTGTTGTCAGCACATTCAACTTTATACAGAACAAAGTATTCAATGAAAATATTTCATTCATTCAGATCTAGGATGTGTTATTTGAGTGTTCCCTTTATTTTTTTGATCAGTGTATATTGTTCATTTAATCATGTAAAACACTTTTCAAATATTACTGGTCTGTTTAAACTACGGTGAACAAATGTCACTAATGTCCGATTTCAGTCACTGTTTTAGACTAGCTTTCCTCGGGTTAAGCTGTCTCCAGAGATGTCCCCAATTTTTTCATTTTATGCATGAGAAAAAATGTTGCATGTGTGGACTGGTATTACTGTACCTGTGGGTTGAGTATAGATCGAGCTCATAAAATCCAGCCCGACCAGACCCGGCGGCCATAAAAGCCCGGCCCAAACCTGACCAACACACCCGAATACAATCCGATGTGAATAAAATTTGTATTTATTTTATTAGCGCTTTCACTGCAAAGATATAAACATTTGTGATTTTAAATACATATTGTTTTAAAACCCCTTGTTTTAAAAATCAAGGTGTGAGAGGGCAGCTTAATGAAGTAGGTCATATCACTGAGTGCTGGGTGCTCAATTCACCTGATCATCTCACGGTCTTGGCAGACTACTTTCCAGAATATTATTACAATAAGTGTAGGCGAGTATTATTTATTTACCTGTCACAAATTGTGCACTGCACACTCGGGTATGTGTTATATTCAAGTCATTCAAATCCTTACTGGATATCTGATTCAGCCACAGTAGTCGACGTTGTGTATTCAGTGTTTTTCATTTCTCACACTGTTTTTGTATCACGACTGGCAGATGATAGAATGAACATTGGTCTTGACCACCATGCGCAGCACAACCCACAATTAAGCAAGTTTTCACCATACTTATGGTAGAATGGTCCGGAGTTTTGCTTCACTGATCACACTAAAACAAAGAAAACAGACTGCAGCTGCCATCCAAGGTGGCGATCCCGAGGTGCAGTCACATGACCGACCGCGACATCATGTGAAAACCCCACATGACCCATATCAACCCGTATGTAGATATGGGACAGATGCTACCCAAGTTGTTGCCCATAACCTAATGTCCAAAATCCATTCATTGAAAAAGTCAGGAACTGTTTTTGTATTCATTCTCTCCTAGATTGTTTCTATTTAAATATTTACTCAGGGATTGTTGGAACATCCTTTAGCAATAATGACCATGCTAAGCAAACCTGTCATATTTACTAGATAAAGTGTTCTATAAAACTGTGGCTAGACTATGACCTCCAGCTGATCAGCATCAGAAGGCAAATAGTCACCAATGTAAAAGGAAAAAATTACCGTACAGGTTTATTTAAAAAAAAGATTTAAAAAAACAGAGTAACTATCTTATGGTAAGTGAGAATCAGAGTCAGAATCAAAATCAGCTTTATTGCCAAGTTTGTACTGACAAACAAGGAATTTGACTCTGGTACACTTTACTCTTATTAATAAAGAATATATTTTTAAATGTATATATATACACAATTGACTTCACAATGGAATATGATGTGAGACAAGTCCAAGTATGCATGGTGTTGTTCTGGAACTATGACTGTCAAGTGTTCATCAGAGAAAAAGCCTGGGGGAAGAAACTGTCTCTGTGGCAACGGGTTTTAGCAGACAGAGCTCTGTAACGTCACCTGAAGGAAAAAGCCAAAAGAGTCTGTGTGCAGGGTGTGTGGGGTGTACAGAGATTTTAGCTGCACTTTTCCTGACCTCAGACCTGTATACAGGTCCTTCTCAAAATATTAGCATATTGTGATAAAGTTAATTATTTTCCATAATGTAATGATGAAAATTTAACATTCATATATTTTAGATTCATTGCACACTAACTGAAATATTTCAGGTCTTTTATTGTCTTAATACGGATGATTTTGGCATACAGCTCATGAAAACCCCAAATTCCTATCTCACAAAATTAGCATATTTCATCCGACCAATAAAAGAAAAGTGTTTTTAATACAAAAAACGTCAACCTTCAAATAATCATGTACAGTTATGCACTCAATACTTGGTCGAGAATCCTTTTGCAGAAATGACTGCTTCAATGCGGCGTGGCATGGAGGCAATCAGCCTGTGGCACTGCTGAGGTCTTATGGAGGCCCAGGATGCTTCGATAGCGGCCTTTAGCTCATCCAGAGTGTTGGGTCTTGAGTCTCTCAACGTTCTCTTCACAATATCCCACAGATTCTCTATGGGGTTCAGGTCAGGAGAGTTGGCAGGCCAATTGAGCACAGTGATACCATGGTCAGTAAACCATTTACCAGTGGTTTTGGCACTGTGAGCAGGTGCCAGGTCGTGCTGAAAAATGAAATCTTCATCTCCATAAAGCTTTTCAGCAGATGGAAGCATGAAGTGCTCTAAAATCTCCTGATAGCTAGCTGCATTGACCCTGCCCTTGATAAAACACAGTGGACCAACACCAGCAGCTGACACGGCACCCCAGACCATCACTGACTGTGGGTACTTGACACTGGACCTCTGGCATTTTGGCATTTCCTTCTCCCCAGTCTTCCTCCAGACTCTGGCACTTTGATTTCCAAATGACATGCAGAATTTGCCTTCATCCAAAAAAAGTACTTTGGACCACTGAGCAACAGTCCAGTGCTGCTTCTCTGTAGCCCAGGTCAGGCTCTTCTGCCGCTGTTTCTGGTTCAAAAGTGGCTTGACCTGGGGAATGCGGCACCTGTAGCCCATTTCCTGCACACGCCTGTGCACGGTGGATCTGGATGTTTCTACTCCAGACTCAGTCCACTGCTTCCGCAGGTCCCCCAAGGTCTGGAATCGGCCCTTCTCCACAATCTTCCTCAGGGTCCGGTCACCTCTTCTCGTTGTGCAGTGTTTTCTGCGACACTTTTTCCTTCCCACAGACTTCCCACTGAGGTGCCTTGATACAGCACTCTGGGAACAGCCTATTCGTTCAGAAATTTCTTTCTGTGTCTTACCCTCTTGCTTGAGGGTGTCAATAGTGGCCTTCTGGACAGCAGTCAGGTCGGCAGTCTTACCCATGATTGGGGTTTTGAGTGATGAACCAGGCTGGGAGTTTTAAAGGCCTCAGGAATCTTTTGCAGGTGTTTAGAGTTAACTCGTTGATTCAGATGATTAGGTTCATAGCTCGTTTAGAGACCCTTTTAATGATATGCTAATTTTGTGAGATAGGAATTTTGGGTTTTCATGAGCTGTATGCCAAAATCATCCGTATTAAGACAATAAAAGACCTGAAATATTTCAGTTAGTGTGCCATGAATCTAAAATATATGAATGTTAAATTTTCATCATGACATTATGGAAAATAATGAACTTTATCACAATATGCTAATATTTTGAGAAGGACCTGTATGTCCTGGATAGAGGGAAGGTAAGCCTTGATAATTCTCTCTGCAGACCTGATTATTCGTTGCAGTCTGGACCTGTCCTGTGTTGTGGATGAGCCAAACCACACTGAGATGGATGAAGACAGGACGGACTGAATGATGGCAGTGTAGAAGATGACCAGCAGCTCCTGTGGAAGGTTGTACTTCTTGAGTTTCCTCAGGAAGTGTAGTCTCTGCTGGGCCTTCTTCAGAACATTGTCTATGTGTGAGGACCATCTCAGGCTTTGAGAAACAGTGGCTTCTAGGAACCGGAAGTGGTCCACAGCAGACATGATGTTCTTGACGATGGTGAGGGGACTATGTTGGGGTGATGTTCTCCGAAAGTCCACCATCATCTCCACAGTCTTGAGTGGGTTAAGTTCCAGGTCTGACCACAAAAGTGTACCTGCCGATCCACCTCCTAGTCCCTATGCAGATCCATTACTGTCCTGGATCAGTCCAATAACAGTGGTGTCATCTGCAAACTTCAGGAGTTTCACAGATGGGTCCGCTGAGTTGCAGTCATTTGTGTAGAAGGAGAAGAACACACACCTGGGGGGCGCCGGTGCATATGGTTCTTGTGCCTGAGGAAATGCTTCCCGGCCTCACCTGCTGCGGGCCGGTCCTTCAGGAAGCTGGTGATCCACTGACAGGTGGAGGCCGGGACTTTGAGCTGGATGAGCTTCTGATGCAGGATGTCTGGATTGACAGTGTTGAAGGCTGAGCTGAAGTCCACAAACAGGATCCTGGCGTACAACCCTAGGTGATCGAGGTGTTGCAGGATGAAGTGTAGTCCCATGTTGACTGCATCAATTGCCGACCTGTTTGCCCGGTAGGCAAACTGCAAGGGGTCCAGTGGGGGGCCTGTGATGTCCTTCAGGTGCTTTAACACTAATCGCTTAAAGGATTTCATGACCACAGATGTCAGAGCAACAGGCCTGTAGTCATCTAATCCTGTGATAGTGGGTTTCCTGGGTACTGGGATGATGGTGGAGCATTTGAAGCAGGAGGGAACCTCACACAGCTTCAGAGACTTGTTGAAGATTTCAGTGAAGATGGGTGCCAGTTGGTCGGCACAGGCTTTCTGGCATGATGCAGAGACATTATCCAGTCCTGAAGCCTTCTTTGTTTTCAGGCACTGAAAGAGCCTATTTACATCTTCCTCTGAGATCCTGTGGAGGCAGGGGGTCTGAAGGTAGGGGGGTGTTTGGTGTATGGCAATAATTTATGTCTGAATGGGATGTGGAGGAGCTGGGTTGAGGTGTGAACTGCTGCTTTTCATAACCACAGTAGAAGCCATTCAACTGATTTTCCACATGAGGATTCTGCTCAGGGTGGGGGGAAGGTCTCCTGTAGCCAGTCAGGTTTTTCAAACCATTGCAAACAGCAGTAGCGTCTCCACATGAGAAACTTTTCTTTAGCTTCTCACTGCAGCTTCTCTTCGCTGCTTTGATCTCCATGGTCAGTTCCTTCCTGGTCTGCTTGTACAGGGTCCAGTCTTTACTGTTGTCAGCCTTATCCCTGTGCAGCTTCCTCAGATGAGAACTGAACCAAGGTTTATTAAGGTTCCAAGCCCACGGGTGCCATTTGCCTGCTCCCAGCAGAGCAGGGAACCCTATTGTTTTTGCTTAGTTTTTTCTCATTATTATTAGGGTTCCAAGCCCGCGGATACGGGCGAAGGCCATGCAAGACATGGCCGTTCACCTGCTCCCAGTGGAGCAGGGAACCCCATTGTTTTTGCTTCGTTTTTTTATTATTATTATTATTATTCTCTGCTAAAAGTTGTTGGGCGCAAGAACCAGAAAATGCTGGAAAGAAACTGACATAGCAGTTTGAAAGATTTTGTTGGGTAAATTACAGATTATATGCAGAATTGTACTACCCAGGTACATGAAAATCTTTTTTAAGTTTCATAGCTAGATGGTGCTGTTATAATGTAAAATGCATTTCTGTGATTATCTATTATTGCTTGCAGAGACTAAATCTCAATTCCTGGATGTTCTGTGAGTCATTCTTAATCATGTGAGTTTTGAGAAAAAAAATCATAGCGTTATGCTAATTAGCAACAATGTTGCATAATATGCTAAACCTATTTTCATTAACTCCTCCTTAGGAGCAAGGCTAAATCCTAGAAACCAGGCCTGTAAGACTGCAGACATAGCCGACAAAACAATATGGAACGGATTTCAAAATTATTTTACGGTTTGCGAATTATATGCAATCAAACTTTTTTTTTTTGGCCCAATTTGAAAATAGATTAAGATGTACAAATAATTTTCATATCAGTAGTGCATAAGGTCAAACTGTAGGTATGTACTCATTTTCAGAGGGATCTAAGCCTAGGGGCGCTATAAGCAAGATAAATTTATATAGCCAAAATGGCGGAATGGATTTTTATAAAATTTGGTACATTTCTTCAGGATACCACCTAGAGAATATGTTATCAATATGGTAATGATTGGGCAAAGTAGGCGTGGTTTATGTGCGAAAATGTACCTCTGACCCTTCACTTATAAAGAAATTTCCCAAAAATCACTCGTGGTACTTAGAGAGCCCAAACCTTCAGGATATGTTCTGTGCATACTCCTGAAAATACCTATTCTAGCTAAAGCTCTATCTCAAAGCGCGTCAGTACAGTGTACAATGTTTGGTAATAAAGCTAGCAGTTGTATCTCAAGTTCTGTTGGGCCAAATGCCATGGAATTTTGAACACTACTTAAGTAGACAATGCCTATAATCAATTCAATTTGGACTGCCCACTTGTGTACAATTAATTCATAAAGATATATGCTAATCAATAATGGCGATTATAAATTAATTTTGATGAACTCATTAAAGTGTGGTGGCTGAAGAAAATCAGGCCTATTCTACATATAAACGAGGTTCTTGGTGAATATTTTGAGATTTGTCTGACAATGTATGGATTTTACTTGAATTTTTCAATGTTGGTCATTATTATTAATATCATTGAAATGATAGTTAACAATTTCTTTTAAAACGATCATTAAAATTAGAGACATGACAGACAATGTATATCATTCCACATATAGATATAGTTTTCTGAGAATATTTAGGGAATTTTATGAAACCCCATATATTTTATATACATTTTTAAATTTGGCTAAGTACTATGGATATGACAGTTAACAATTTTTGGTTGAAAAGGTAATTAATTTAGGCACATGAATAAACAGTTATATTGTTTCTTCTATAGTCAAGGGGTCTAAGAATATTTTGGGAATTTACTGATGAAATATGGATATTTAATGAATATTTAAATTCGGTTCATTATAGGTTGTTAATGTATAAACAAAGCCTTTTCATTTTTTGTTCAAGGACTATTACATTTAGGGACATTATGAACAATATATATTATTGTAGATATACACAGGTTTAAATGAAAATATTTTGGTAATTTTTATGACAAACTATGTATTTTTAAGGAATTTCTGGACTGTCAAAGTACTGTCAAAGGGAATCATGAACTCAGTACATGTGTCAACATTTACCCTGTTGTAACCAGCTGTGTTAGTGTAGTGAATTAACTGTTTGCCTCCCAGCCTTCAGATTCAGGGTTTGATCCCAGGTGTATCTACCCTCGTTATTGGTGTTTTTTGTTTTTTTTTCTCACACAAGTATCAGAAGCAATGCTGCCTGTTAATCAAACACATTTTTTTATGAAACCCATTACATCTAGGGACATTATAAACAATGCATATTATTGCAGATATAGACAGAGTTAACTGAGAATATTTTGGACATTCTTAATGAAGCAGCCCTGGTAGTTTTTTGATGAAATATGGATTCTGCAGAAAGCTCGCTGTCTGCCGCTCGTCGAAGAAACAGCGCCCCACAATTACGCTAGTGGCCAAACGTTGTATTGCATTCGTAGTGTTCAGAACCACTATCTCCGGTCGGTATTTTGGTTCAATAACAGTAGTAACCTCTCTGTTTTGCTAAGCTATTCAGTGATTTATAGATTAACTCTTAACAAATACGTTTTTAATCTTGATTTAAAGCAACTCAGGGTTTCAGCGCTTTTACAGTTTTCCGGGAGTTTATTCCAGATTGTTGGAGCATATGAACTAAAAGCTGCTTCTCCATGATTGGTTCTGTAGATTTGAGCCAGAAGACCTGAGAGGTCTTGGTGGTTGATACACTGACAACAAGTCTGTAATGTATTTTGGTGCTAAGCCATTCAGTGATTTATTGACTAACAGAAGTATTTTAAAGTTTATTCTCTGAGATACGGGTAGCCAGTGTAGGGACTTTAAAACCGGGGTGATGTGCTCCACTTTCTTAGTTCTAGTGAGGATGTGGGCAGCAGTGTTGTGGACCAGCTGTAGCTGTCTGATCCACTTTTTAGGCAGACCTGTGAAGACACCTTTGCAGTAATCAATTCCTTATTACTGTAATATTATTGAATATCTGCTTATTGTATATGCTTTAATCATTTAACTCCTAATGATAACTTTAATACAAACATTTTTAACTTAATTTCTGTGTGTGTCTCATTCACACACACAGGCTCCATAGCCGAACCTACAGGGGTTGGACAATGAAACTGAAACACCTGGTTTTAGACCACAATAATTTATTAGTATGGTGTAGGGCCTCCTTTTGCGGCCAATTCGTCTTGGGAATGACACATACAAGTCCTGCACAGTGGTCAGAGGGATTTTAAGCCATTCTTCTTGCAGGATAGTGGCCAGGTCACTACGTGATACTGGTGGAGGAAAACGTTTCCTGACTCGCTCCTCCAAAACACCCCAAAGTGGCTCAATAATACAGGTCCTTCTCAAAATATTAGCATATTGTGATAAAGTTCATTATTTTCCATAATGTCATGATGAAAATTTAACATTCATATATTTTAGATTCATTGCACACTAACTGAAATATTTCAGGTCTTTTATTGTCTTAATACGGATGATTTTGGCATACAGCTCATGAAAACCCAAAATTCCTATCTCACAAAATTAGCATATCATTAAAAGGGTCTCTAAACGAGCTATGAACCTAATCATCTGAATCAACGAGTTAACTCTAAACACCTGCAAAAGATTCCTGAGGCCTTTAAAACTCCCAGCCTGGATCATCACTCAAAACCCCAATCATGGGTAAGACTGCCGACCTGACTGCTGTCCAGAAGGCCACTATTGACACCCTCAAGCAAGAGGGTAAGACACAGAAAGAAATTTCTGAACGAATAGGCTGTTCCCAGAGTGCTGTATCAAGGCACCTCAGTGGGAAGTCTGTGGGAAGGAAAAAGTGTGGCAGAAAACGCTGCACAACGAGAAGAGGTGACCGGACCCTGAGGAAGATTGTGGAGAAGGGCCGATTCCAGACCTTGGGGGACCTGGGGAAGCAGTGGACTGAGTCTGGAGTAGAAACATCCAGAGCCACCGTGCACAGGCGTGTGCAGGAAATGGGCTACAGGTGCCGCATTCCCCAGGTCAAGCCACTTTTGAACCAGAAACAGCAGCAGAAGAGCCTGACCTGGGCTACAGAGAAGCAGCACTGGACTGTTGCTCAGTGGTCCAAAGTACTTTTTTTGGATGAAAGCAAATTCTGCATGTCATTCGGAAATCAAGGTGCCAGAGTCTGGAGGAAGACTGGGGAGAAGGAAATGCCAAAATGCCAAACGTCCAGTGTCAAGTACCCACAGTCAGTGATGGTCTGGGGTGCCGTGTCAGCTGCTGGTGTTGGTCCACTGTGTTTTATCAAGGGCAGGGTCAATGCAGCTAGCTATCAGGAGATTTTGGAGCACTTCATGCTTCCATCTGCTGAAAAGCTTTATGGAGATGAAGATTTCATTTTTCAGCACGACCTGGCACCTGCTCACAGTGCCAAAACCACTGGTAAATGGTTTACTGACCATGGTATCACTGTGCTCAATTGGCCTGCCAACTCTCCTGACCTGAACCCCATAGAGAATCTGTGGGATATTGTGAAGAGAACGTTGAGAGACTCAAGACCCAACACTCTGGATGAACTAAAGGCCGCTATCGAAGCATCCTGGGCCTCCATAAGACCTCAGCAGTGCCACAGGCTGATTGCCTCCATGCCACGCCGCATTGAAGCAGTCATTTCTGCCAAAGGATTCCCGACCAAGTATTGAGTGCATAACTGTACATGATTATTTGAAGGTTGATGTTTTTTGTATTAAAAACACTTTTCTTTTATTGGTCGGATGAAATATGCTAATTTTGTGAGATAGGAATTTTGGGTTTTCATGAGCTGTATGCCAAAACCATCCGTATTAAGACAATAAAAGACATGAAATATTTCAGTTAGTGTGCAATGAATCTAAAATATATGAATGTTAAATTTTCATCATGACATTATGGAAAATAATGAACTTTATCACAATATGCTAATATTTTGAGAAGGACCTGTATTTAGATCTGGTGACTGTGCAGGCCATGGGAGATGTTCAATTTCAATTTCATGTTCATCAAACCAATTTTTCACCAGTCTTGCTGTGTGTATTGGTGCATTGTCATCCTGATACACGGCACCGCCTTCAGGATACAATGTTTGAACCATTGGATGCACATGGTCCTCAAGAATGGTTCGGTAGTCCTTGGGAGCCCATCTAGCACAAGTATTGGGGCAAGGGAATGCCATGATATGGCAGCCCAAACCATCACTGATCCACCCCCATGCTTCACTCTGGGCATGCAACAGTCTGGGTGGTACGCTTCTTTGGGGCTTCTCCACACCGTAACTCTCCAGGATGTGGGGAAAACAGTAAAGGTGGACTCATCAGAGAACAATACATGTTTTACATTGTCCACAGCCCAAGATTTGCGCTCCTTGCACCATTGAAACCGATGTTTGGCATTGGCATGAGTGACCAAAGGTGTGGCTATAGCAGCCCAGCCGTGTATATTGACCCTATGGAGCTCCCGACGGACAGTTCTGGTGGAAACAGGAGAGTTGAGGTGCACGTTTAATTCTACCGTGATTTGGGCAGCCGTGGTTTTATGTTTTTTGGATACAATCCGGGTTAGCACCCGAACATCCCTTTCAGACAGCTTCCTCTTGCGTCCACAGTTAATCCTGTTGGATGTGGTTCGTCCTTCTTGGTGGTATGCTGACATTACCCTGGATACCGTGGCTCTTGATACATCACAAAGACTTGCTGTCTTGGTCACAGATGCACCAGTAAGACGTGCACCGACAACTTGTCCTCTTTTGAACTCTGGTATGTCACCCATAAAATTGTGTGCATTTGAATATTTTTAGCAAAACTGTGCTCTTACCCTGCTAATTGAACCTTCACACTCTGCCCTTACTGGTGCAATGTGCAATCAATGAAGACTGGCTACCAGGCTGGTCCAATTTAGCCATGAAACCTCCCACACTAAAATGACAGGTGTTTCAGTTTCATTGTCCAACCCCTCTACTTCTGGTTGCCTTATACACTTGGCTGCAGTTAGGTCCCCAGCCTCGTAGTGAGTTACACAATGAATATCATTGCAGTTATGGACATGGATAATTAAGGATATTTTGAAAATTATGAGGCATAGTGATTTTATTAAATTTGCATAAAATGCTCTGTTCACTCTCAAAATTGGAATTAAACTTTAGGCCTTTTTAGACTTTTATTGTCATTGAACTGCAAATTCATAATGTACAGGTCCTTCTCAAAAAATTAGCATATTGTGATAAAGTTCATTATTTTCTATAATGTAATGATGAAAATTTAATATTCATATATTTTAGATTCATTGCACACTAACTGAAATATTTCAGGTCTTTTATTGTCTTAATACGGATGATTTTGGCATACAGCTCATGAAAACTCAAAATTCCTATCTCACAAAATTAGCATATCATTAAAAGGGTCTCTAAACGAGCTATGAACCTAATCATCTGAATCAACGAGTTAACTCTAAACACCTGCAAAAGATTCCTGAGGCCTTTAAAACTCCCAGCCTGGTTCATCACTCAAAACCCCAATCATGGGTAAGACTGCCGACCTGACTGCTGTCCAGAAGGCCACTATTCACACCCTCAAGGAAGAGGGTAAGACACAGAAAGACATTTCTGAATGAATAGGCTGTTCCCAGAGTGCTGTATCAAGGCACCTCAGTGGGAAGTCTGTGAGAAGGAAAAAGTGTGGCAGAAAACGCTGCACAACGAGAAGAGGTGACCGGACCCTGAGGAAGATTGTGGAGAAGGGCCGATTCCAGACCTTGTGGGACCTGCGGAAGCAGTGGACTGAGTCTGGAGTAGAAACATTCAGAGCCACCGTGCACAGGCGTGTGCAGGAAATGGGCTACAGGTGCTGCATTCCCCAGACCTGGGCTACAGAGAAGCAGCACTGGACTGTTGTTCAGTGGTCTAAAGTACTTTTTTCGGATGAAAGCAAATTCTGCATGTCATTCGGAAATCAAGGTGCCAAAGTCTGGAGGAAGACTGGGGAGAAGGAAATGCCAAAATGCCAGAAGTCCAGTGTCAAGTACCCACAGTCAGTGATGGTCTGGGGTGCCGTGTCAGCTGCTGGTGTTGGTCCACTGTGTTTTATCAAGGGCAGGGTCAATGCAGCTAGCTATCAGGAGATTTTGGAGCACTTCATGCTTCCATCTGCTGAAAAGCTTTATGGAGATGAAGATTTCATTTTTCAGCACGACCTGGCACCTGCTCACAGTGCCAAAACCACTGGTAAATGGTTTACTGACCATGGTATCACTGTGCTCAATTGGCCTGCCAACTCTCCTGACCTGAACCCCATAGAGAATCTGTGGGATATTGTGAAGAGAACGTTGAGAGACTCAAGACCCAACACTCTGGATGAGCTAAAGGCCGCTATCAAAGCATCCTGGGCCTCCATAAGACCTCAGCAGTGCCACAGGCTGATTGCCTCCATGCCACGCCGCATTAAAGCAGTCATTTCTGCCAAAGGATTCCCAACCAAGTATTGAGTGCATAACTGTACATGATTATTTGAAGGTTGACGTTTTTTGTATTAAAAACACTTTTCTTTTATTGGTCGGATGAAATATGCTAATTTTGTGAGATAGGAATTTTGGGTTTTCATGAGCTGTATGCCAAAATCATCCGTATTAAGACAATAAAAGACCTGAAATATTTCAGTTAGTGTGCAATGAATCTAAAATATATGAATATTAAATTTTCCCCATTACATTATAGAAAATAATGAACTTTATCACAATATGCTAATTTTTTGAGAAGGACCTGTACATTTGAACAAGATTTCGTTGCTAAGCTCCCAATAAAAACACAAGAAAACAAGTAAAAGCACGACAGTATAAATATAAACATATGCAAGAACGGGAAGGAATGTGGCAAATAATGAATAGGTTAGAAAATTATGTACAGAGAGAAAAGTATATGTAGGGCAATATGAATAGTGCAAGAATCTGTAGCAGCTGGATGAATTGTAACAGATTTCACAGCGACCATGTAAAGTGACTAGTGTATGTATGGGAGGGAGGAATATTGGGAATTTATCAATCTTATGATGCGGGGGATGAAACTATTGCAGAATCTGGTGGTTCTGCATTTGAAGCTTCTGTATCTGTCCTGTAGGGCAGCAGGGAAAACAGTCCATGGTGGGGTTCAGAGGAGTCTTTTGTAATTGTCTGAGCCTTGGTCGTGCCGTGTTTGCGAGCAGTGACACAGGTGGAAGGAAGCTCTCTCCCAATGATTTCTTTTTCGGCTGTCCTCACCACTGCTTGTACACATTTCCAGTCTGAGGCGTTGCAGGCCCCACACCAGACAGAGATGCAGCTGGTCAGTATCCTCTCTCTTTTGTCCCTCTGTAAAAGGCTATGAAGGTGTGAGGGGAGAGGTTTGCTCTTCTCATCCATCTCAAGAAGTGTAGACGCTGCTGTGCTCTCTTTACAAGAGCAGAGGTGTGGAGGAACCAGGTCAAGGTGTCCGTGATCTGCACCCCCAGGAATTTGATGCTGCTGACCCACTCCACTGCAGCGTCATTGATGAGGTGGGGGTGTGACTTGGTTGATTTTTCCTGAAATCAACAACAATCTCTTTTGTTTTGTTGACATTCAGGATTAGATTATTTGTTTCACACCAGTCCACCAGGTGTGTTTCACCTCCTCTCTGTAGGCCAGTTTGTTGTTGTCCCTGATGAGACCCACCGGGGGAGTTTGGAGATGATGTGGTTCTTCCCCTGCCTCTCAAAGCACTTCATCATGATAGGAGTGAGTGCGACAGGGCAATATGCATTGAGTGAAACAAAAATAAAATGTTGAATTTAGGGCTGCTGTTAACAATTATTTAAGTAATCGAGTATTCTATCTATTGTTCTGATGATTAATCGAATAACAAATTTTGTGTTTGTATAGCAACTTAAGATATATATGAAAGATTAATGCAAGAAAAAAATCCAATTTGTTTTTTAAATAATATGTTATTGCCTCAAATTCAATAAGATTAAAACATCACCTTTATTAAGTGATGAATGCATTTTCAGCTTCAATTACTTGATTTTTTAATGATATGTGAGGTTTGAGATTGGATTAAATACAAGCATTTTAGCCTTACAAAAGGATCTTAATCTTGTATATTGTTTTTACAGATTGCAAAACTAAATGTGATCTTTGTAATGTTAGCAATAGGGTTAGTAAATAGGTTTGAGTTTAGAAATTTGGCTACAAACAACTGAGTTTTGTTGAGTTATTGTAAATAGCAAATGTTTATTCATGTTTTAATTAAGACTATATTATTATTATGTTGGTCCAGTGTTTGCAAACATTTTAATTTGAATGTTTGACTGCTTCATGCTTAGTATTTTTCTTGGCGGTGTGTCTTTCCCCTTGCCTTCTTCCTCCATAGCAGTTAATATCCCATAAGGGCCTTTCAGACAGGACGTGGTTTGCGCTGTGCTTCCCACTGGGTTTAGTGCATTTGCGCTGCGTGCCGCTAAGCCTCTGAGGTCTGAGTGATTCTGCAACCAAGAGCTGACCTAACCCTCTGGAAAATGTGGTCATGTGGGCGTGTGTCGTGGTAGTCTGGAAGGGGCGGGTCAGGGGGGCGGAGTTGCTGGGAGGGGCTTGAAACCCGATCATAACTGCTTGCAGTTCCAGTTGTTATATGTGCAGAAGGTCTTGGTCTGCACACACATGTCCTCACAGAAACTGATGTGTGAAGCCACCACCTCAGTAAGTTGGTTTAAATCAGTGGCTTAAATTTTTAAAACAGTTCGATCTGTTCTGTCCAATCAGGCCTGTAACATCGGCATTGACTCATCAGTCCAAACCACCAGTCTGAACCACAGGTTTGGAAGCAGGGGGCTAATTCTGAAAATGGCTTGCTTGAACCACTCTCATGTTTTTTGTAATTTCCAAAGCTTCACTTCTATAGCAGACTACTACTCTGACCAATTATATTATCTGGAACCGTTCTAAGAAATCTCCTTTTTACTCTGCCCTAATTTGAATTGCCTTCTGGTCTAAAACTATTTCCTGTTTCACCAGTGAAGACACTAAGGGCTTGATCTACTAAAAGTTTGAGTGTATAAGAACATTTACAAACTTGATAACGCATGCAGCGCTGATCTACTTACCAGGTGCAACAAGGAATGCATATATCAAATGAACAGAATAGCAACGTTATTAACTGAGTGTGTTTGCCTTCATGAATATGCAGAATATATGCTTACGATCAGAATGTGCTAAATACTGGGAAGAAGATATGCACGTCATCATTTAGCACACGCAATGTGATAAATCAAATATGAAACTTTTTGCGATTGCTGTTTTTGTGTCTCTTTTTAGCATGTTTGAAAAGCAGGTGCAAACTGGCACAGAATTATGAACACATCTGCAGTCGTGGCGAGAAGGAGGCATAGATAAAATGACAGACGACAGAGAGAACCTTCTGTGCGCATGTCAGCATATTTGGACTGACAAAAATAAATATAATAGAGACATCTATTCAGCAATGCCATTTTTGAGGGGCTGATTTAGAGCCAGCCACAAATAGAAGCCATGCCATATCTCCTATGGAAAAAACTCTTTTTAACACTGCATGTTGTTGCGCCTGGATAATTCAAGCGCACCATCACTTTATGGCACAACAATGTTGTCTGGATTGCACTGGAGGAGCACTTCTATATAGCCCAGAAAAGGTGCCGCAGATCATAGTTGTCTGATGCATGTTCGATCACATATTCACGATGCCATGAATGTTGGGGGAAAAAAAGACGTCTGCGTGGGACAGATTAATGTAGCTGGACCGCTGACACAGGCCATTTCTTATGAGCTGTTTGAAGTATTTGCACTATTAAACCAAAATGAAAAACACCATGACTGAAATTAAATATTGTGGCTGTTTTGCAACAAATAAAAAGAGACCATGAAACCATTACAGAGACTATAAAGGACATTGAAGGAAATGAAGAAAAAGCGTTAGTACATTTTAGCGTTCCTTGTCCAGGATCTTAGTAGATCAGAGCCTAAGACAATTATTTACCAGAGGGAAGACAATGACTAGCCAAAATTTCTTAAGAAAACTTTCCTTCAGTGTGCAAATCTACCTTTATCAGGGCTTGTTAATTAGGCTGATTAGCTTCCGTCTGCTGTGCAGTCCTTTAATAAATCAGGCTCTGTGCTACATACAGAATACAGAGCAAGAAAATAGCGCTGGGGACAATAGAGCTTTGGAACTGATGTCACTGCGCAGTGACGTTGTGGGGCGCAGTCGATTGGTGCCATCTTTAAAGGCCACAGACGAAAACAAACTGTATTCCGGTGTTAGAGCTGTATCCTGCATAATGCTGAAAAGCAGCTCAAAACAAAGTGGACTATATCGCGACAAACTTCTCCCAGATGCCAAAAGACAGTACATAGAAAAACATAGCTAAAATTGGAAATGTCGACCCCTTTGAATTAAGAAATTGGAGCAGAGACCCTGAACATTTGCCTCCACTGACATTCCCAGACATATTTGCATACCTGTTCTGTGGCGTCAGTGCTTACAACGCAAATGATTTTAAGAATTACAAGTCAATGGAAGCGCATGTCCAATTTACAAATGGCTGGGTGCAGGATTTGGAAATTTTTAACCCCTCGGATTGTGAATACGTTGTGGTTCGAACAAAGGTATTGCTATTGTCTCCTTAATTTTACATAAAGTCTTAATGTATGTTCTTTTAGAATCAGTCTGTCTTTTTTTTGTATATTGAGTAGGAGAAAATGTGATCACATGATTTTTAAAGACGTTTTGAACTGAGTTAAGAAGCTCCGAGTTTGAAATGGTTAAAGGGCAATTACACCTAACTTTTACTACCTTGAGCTCGTCTAAGAACAATATGTAGACACTTCAAACCTTGATTAGAATACTTCACTCTAATCAAATAGAGAAATCAAGTTTGAAGTGATGAAGTGTTGTAGTTTTTAAATGAGTAGATCAAAGAGTAGTAGTAGAAAATTAGGTGAAATAGGCCTTTAACCATTTCCGCTTTGTAACCAATACTCTCTTTGAAATCACGTCATGGTTATTATTTTATACTCAAAAGTTGATTGGAATAGTAAAGTTGATCATTTAACTGAACAGTTATTTGTAAAATTACACATACATATATATATATTTTATTTATTTTGCTGTCTTTCCATTCACCATTTTAATTGTATGTATTCACAGGTTATGCACTCAGAGACTCTCTGAGCCGCCATTAACACCGTGGGTCATGCTGAGCGACACTGGCACAGTTGAGTGTGCACACTGCACTGGCATGGCAGGGGTAGCCGAGACCTGCACTCATATCGGTGCCCTACTTTTTAAGCTGGAAGCAACAGTGAGGATACGAGGCAGAAAAACTGTTACAGATGAGCCAGCATACTGGGTATTACCTGGCAATCTGACTAAGATTCATCCAGAAGTCAGCCATAAAATTGACTATAGTACTTCAGCTTCTCAAAAGAAGACACTTGACCAAAAATTCCACACTAAAGTCCCAACAACACCCAGAAGAAGCTGTCCACAAAAAAGAAAAACCCCACCAGCAAATCTGGAAGATTTGGCTCCTCTGCTTGACACGCTACTAGAGCACAGCAAGGCTGTTGGTTTGTCAGGAATGGAGAAATATTTCACACAATTCACCCACACTGAGCAGATCTTACCTCAGTCACTTGCATCTCTGCACAACAAAAGCATAGAGTCCAATGACCTGTCAGCTATTTTGCTGTGCTGTGAAAAATACAAAGATGCTGCAGTAGTGACAGATGAGCAGGCAGAAACCATTGGAAAGCACACAAGACTGCAGCACAAGTGTTCTGCCTGGTAGGAATATAGAGCTGAACAAATTACAGCTTCCAGTATGCATTCTGTATTTGCCACTAGTTTGGAAAGCCCAGCACTGACAGTTGTTAAACAGGTGTGTAACCCAGGCAACACAGTGTCTACAGTGCAAACAAGGTGGGGTGTGAAGGATGAGGGTGATGCACAAAAAGCCTACATTAAAATTACAGCAAGCAGTCACAAAAATCTACAAGTTAAACCATGTGGTTTCATCATAAACACCAACTTCCCTGAACTCGGAGCATCTCCTGATGGACTCATGATGTGTGATTGCTGTGGGAATTGAGATAAAGTGCCCTTTCAAATATAGGACATGTCGCATCCAGCAGGCCATGCATGCAAATGAAAAAAACTTTTGCCTTCAGTTGTCTGGCAATGAACTTCACCTGAAGAAACAACATCCATACTATACACACAGGCACAAACGGAGATCTTTGTTACAAAATCAAGCTACTGTGACCTTGTTGTGTGGACCCAGAAAGACATGGCTGTGGTCCATGTCTTTCCAGATCAGAAATTCTGGGAACCACGCCTCCAAAAAACACAAAGTTTCTTTAAAAATATTTGTCTCCCTGAGCTTGTCGTTAGATATTTCTCAGAGCACGCCTGTAACCCAGCTTCGAGGGAGACCTTAGAATTCATGTGGAAAGAGTGATTGGATGCATGAGAAACAAATACAAAATGTTACACAAGCTGCAACCTAATTGGTATTGTCCTGTGTAACATTTTGTATTTGTTTCTCATGCATCCAATCACTCTTTCCACATGAATTCTAAGGTGGGCTATAGCTCGTGTTTGTTCAACATCTTTAGCATCGAGTTGACATCTCCCTTTAGTGAATGATGGAATTTTGACCATAGCACACATCATTCCCACACTATCTTTAATATCAAAACCTCTGTCAGCTAACACAATGTCCCCAGGTAATAATTTGGATAGAAGGCCACAGTTTCCTGTTATGTGCTTGTCTGATGCACGTCCACCCCAACCCTTGGAAATAAAAGAAATTGAACCATGTGGCATGATGCCAACAAGGTATTTTATAGTGTGTTTTCCTTTGTAATGAGAGAAAGATTGTGCGCGTGCTTTTGCCCACCTGAGTAAGCAAACAGTAAACCATCAGGAGCCCCTTCAGTTTGCTTATCGCTGTGGAGTTGGAGTTGAAAATGCCATCATACACCTGCTTCAACAAACCCACTGTCATCTGGACAAAGCCAGCAGCACTGTGAGGATCATGGTCTTTGATTTCTCCACCACATTTAACACAATTCAGGCTTCAACAATCTCCTGGATCAAAGACTACCTGACAAACAGACCACAGTTTGTGAGACTGAAGGGTTGTGAGTCTAACCAGGTAGTCAGCAGCACAGGAGCACCACAGGGGACTGTACTCTCACCATTCCTCTTCACTCTGTACACCTCAGACTTCCAGTACAAGACAGACTCCTGTCATCTGCAGAAATACTCTGATGATTCTGCAGTCGTGGGGTGGATCAGAGATGGACAAGAAGCTGAGTACAGGAAGGTGGTGGACCGCTTTGTGGCATGGTGTAGAAACAATCATCTCATTTTGAACGTGACTAAAACAAAGGAGATGATTGTAGATTTGAAGAGAAACAGGAATAAGTCAAAAACTATTTCCATTATGGGAGAAGAAGTGGAGGTGGTGAAGGAGTATAAATACCTCGGTGTTCACCTGGACAACAGACTAGAGTGGAGATGCAACTGTGAAGACATCTACAAGAAGGAACAGAGCAGACTGTACTTCTTGAGGAAGCTTAGGTCCTTTGGTGTTTGCAGCAAGATGCTGCATATCTTCTATAAGTCTGTTGTGGAAAGTGTGATCTCTTCTGCCATCATCTGCTGGGGAAGCAGCATCAGAGCCAGGGACTTAAAAAAGCTCAACAAGCTGATAAAGGAGGCTGGCTCTGTTCTGGGGACTCCTCTGGAACCTCTGGAGATCATTGTGGAAAGATGAATTCTTCATAAAATGAAGAACATTATGGAGAACCCTGAGCATCCTCTTCATGAGACTGTCCTACAACAACAGAGTGTCTTCAGTCAGAGGCTTCTTCAGATCTGCTGTAAGACGGAGCGCTACAGGAGATCCTTCTTGCCCACAGCCATCAGCATCTACAACAGCTCTTTGAAGAAACCTTCATAATATGAGCTACAACAACATTTAATTTCCCTTTGGGATTAATAAAGTATTTTTGAATTGAATTGAATTAAATTTGAGGGTCTTTCTGTGCCTATTTCAAAGCAGTCAACAATAATGGCTACACGTTTTCCAAATGTTTCCAAAAACTGAGGTGGCATTGTGGCTTCTAAACAATGCCTCTCAGGCCAGTTTACCATGGACGTAAGGCGTGCATGCAACACATCTAGGGTGTCAGCAAAGGTATTGGACAGAGTTTTATGTGACGCATTAAAAAGATGGAAAAGATGCTGAACAGGTAGATCAAGTCTAAGATGCAATAGTGTAAGTAAAACCATTTGAAATTGTGAATTTCTTTTAGATGCTGGCAGAAAAGGCTTAACAGTGTTAAACAATGATAACAAGATGACAAAGCAAGGAAGACCTGTATAATACTTGACCTTTCTTGTGTCATCCATTAAAAAAATCTTGGTCCAGCTGTTTTTTATTCAGCTCTGACCTGAGCTCCCTGTTCTCCTGTAACAGACGGTTTATTTCTGCTCTTCTTTGCTCGCACAACTGACATTCTATTTGTTGCCTCTTTGCTGCTGGTTCATGTACCAATTCTTCCTCTTCCCCATCTGCAGCCTCACTGAGCTCCTGTCTTGGGGTTTCCTCCACAACTTGCTCCTACTCTGTAGCCTCCTCTAAAGTATCTTCAATATGTATCTCTTCTGGGGTTTCTTCAGTCTCTATAACTTGTGCTAATCCCTCTTCAACTTGTTGATCCACCATGTCCATTGCTGCTTGGCCTTCAACTTCTCCTTGTGCACAGCTGTAACATCTCTTTAATCAAGGAGCATGTCTGTCTGATGTTGAGACTTTTATTTCAGAGTGACTCATGTGCAGCGTTGGAACCCAGTCAGGATTTAACTCATCCATTTCATATGAAGGTTTGCCTTGAAAAGGACATATTGGAACACAGATCAGCATAACTGCTGTAAAAGTGATAACACTAGAAAATTAAAACAGTTTATTTTACATTAATGTAATATTAATGTAAAAACTAAACTAAGTTGAATTGAATAAACCATTGACGAAGTACACCAGGACAAAATGACCAACAAACCGAATTTAGACACTCACCAGAATGGAAATGTCTGGAACAAATTTGCAAGTATGTTGGGATGCTGGAGAAGTTTATGTCAGGACGTCTCACCGCTGATATCCAAGCCATTCGTCTCCTTTTTGTTAGGTCAGATACATGAGCTCCCTGGCGTTGTTTCCAGGTGGGAAAACAATGAAATGAAAGTCCGTTTTCGATCTTGTTACCCTTCCGGTCATGTGACCGGACATTACATCCAATAACACAACAGGTTCGTACCATTGTTAGGTTTTGTGAACCTACTAAGGTTTAAAAATTAAATGCGAAAGTTTAGTCTTTGGTGCTTATGGCCCTTCAAGATGGCGCTCATATCCCATCAGCCACTGCGCCGCTATCTAAGTCTACAACCGTGACGTCACGTTCCAAAGCTCTATTGTGATCTTGGCAGATCTAATGATTTGGAGAAGATCAGGATATCATCAAGATAATCAAAGACAATCTGATTAAGAAAATCACGAAGGATGTCATTGACAAGGGACTGGAAGACTGCAGGAGCATTAATAAGCCCGAAAGGCAGGACCAAGTACTCAAAGTGGCCCAAAGAAGTCTTAAAGCCAGTCTTCCATTCGAACTATATACGGGTTCAAAAGCCAAGGTCAAGAGAGGTATCGGATATTTATTTTTAGCGGTCATCTGATTTAAGACCTCGGCAGTCAATGCAGGGTCGAAGAGAACCATCTTTCTAGGAAACAAAGAAGAAACAAACATCCAAGGGACAGTCAGAGTGACGAATTATGCCTGCGGCTAGGGATTAATTTATATATTTCTCCATGCTGTTTGTCTTTGGCTTAGACAGGTTGTATAGTTGGCTGGAAGGTAGGGTGGAACCAAAAACAGTTCTATTGTACAATTGTAAGATCTGTGAGGCAGCAAGGACAGAGCTTAAGATTTACTAAATATCTGTTTGAGGCCATGGTATTCAGACAGCACGTTGGACAGGTCAATGTGGGTTCCTTCTAAATAAATTGAAGATCTGGGAGGGACGACCGCAACTGCTGGCTAGACGAAAGATGTCGGGTGCTCCATGCTTCCACTCTGTTTTGCTCCCAAATGACTTGTGGGTTATGGAGAGAAAGCCAAGTATAGCCTCGAACCAAGGGAGACTGAGGAGTAGGAACGTTTATGAATCACTTTCCACGAACAACCAGTTCATATGGTTAATTTCTGTGACTTACGATATGTAATGACTTGCCAACAAGTGCAGAAACATGGACTGTGAGGACAGTGATGTGGTGGGGATTTTGAGTTATTCAGCTAAATTGGTGTCGATGAGTTTCTGTTCACAACCGGAATCTATTAAAGCAAGTATCTCGAAAGAGTCTTGGTCAAATTGAATAGTAGATGAAAGTGTTAAATGTGGAGAGCTACCTTTGAGAAATCTGCCCACCAGTATAAGTTTAGTCACCGGTGGGCTCCCTCTTTTTGGCCGAACAGGGCCGGATGCAATATAGTGGCCATTAAGGTGGTTTGTTCTGATAGTTCCTGAGCGAATCTGCTGGAATAGACGTGCCTTTTGTTTCAGTTGCTTGAGGTCAGTTTCCGGACCCATATGCAGAATCACTCAAGAGACAAGGAGAAGAAAAAGCACAATATTTACAAAGATAATGTCATATTTGGTGGGTTGTTTGTAGGACCAAATTGCAGGAAGCAAAATAAAAAGAATGGACTAATATGGAGACACCTTTCAACAATAGTGAATACAAAAACATTAACTAAAAAAGAACATAACGACAAGGAAATTAAATGCAAACACTTCTGGATCATGACAGATAATATGCACAGCTTGGAGTAGATCCAAAACCTGAGGACTGGCAGCATCAAAAAATAACAGACAGGGGACATTAAAGTAGCCCAATTTTGGAATATGGAGAATATAAAAAGCTTACTATTCAGGAGTTGGAAGATGGCACTGGGACGTATTGTGATCCTAGCAGTGAATTGTGAACCAGACACATCCAGGTGTCTGGAGACTATGGATGTATTGGCCCATTTATAGTCCTGGGCATTCCAAACAGAAAGCATTGCAGGGAGAGAATGAAGAAGACTGAAAAGAGTGGTGGGGAGAGGCTCAGGACTTAAGAGCTGCACAAGACAACTGTGGAGCAGGTGAGTATTTTAGTGAAGCTCTGTCACAGAGATAATGAACTAAAGGTTGGTTTGGAAACCAATATAAGCCTTGAGTGGCGAGGCACAGAGAGCATGAGGAAATTTGAACTGGGATCAGCAATAAAACATGCAGATTAAACTTCCACAAGCAAGCAGTCCCAAGCCGAAACTATGATGTCAGAATACTGTCTGTCCCTGGGTAGGAGGTGACATCACTAATCACAACATATAACTAACTAATAACTCCAATCGTTAAATCATTTTACAATGAGCTTATTGTGTATATGACCACTATAGCAATCTAGCATTAAGTATTGTTTGCTTATCCTCACACGTTGTCTAGCAGATTTTCCCACCTGAGCTGTGGATCTCTGCAGCTTCTCCAGAGTGACCATGGGCTTCTTGGCTGCTTCTTCAGGTTGATGCACTGCCCAGCATGTCAGTTTAGGTGGATGTCCATTTTCTCAGTAGGTCTGCTGTTGGTTCATCCTCTATCCATGTTCAAAGCTCTGTGAGATGTTCAAAGCTTGGGATATTGTTTTAGAACTCTTTTTTTTAAAGTTCTCCACAACTTTCTCCCTGATCTGTCTGCTTTGTTACTTGGTCTTTATGATGATATTTGTTCTGTAATGTTCTCTATCAAACCTCTGAGACCAGAAACAGAACAGCTACATTTATTATCAGATGCCTTTATACACAGCTGGACTCTGTATACTGATTAGGTGACTTTTGAGGCGACTGTGGCTCAGTGGGAAGAGTAGTCGTCTTGCAATAAGAAGGTTGTGGGTTCGGCTCCAACTTCCTCCTGCTGTATGTCGATGTGCCCCTGGGCAAGGCACTTAACCTCAAGTTGCCGACCGATCTGCGTATCACTGTATGAATGTGTGAGTGTTAGTGAGTGCGTCTGGGTTAATGTGGCTCTAGTGTAAAGAGCTTTGAGTGGTCTGTATGACTGGAAAGGCGCTATATAAGTTCAGACCATTTACCATTTACTTCTGAAGACAATTGTTAAACAGGATTTTGAGGGTATTAGAGTGAATAGAGCTGAATCCAAATGGATGCCACAATTTTATTTTTTCTTTCACTTCACAGTCATAAAATGTTTGTGTTAGTCTACCACAAAGAATCCTAACAAAATGTATACATGCTTGTAACGTGACTGACAAATGTTAAAAAAAGTTTAAACTTCTCTTTAACAAATTCCACTTGTGTTATTTCAAAGTTTGGAAGTTTCAGTTTTGCTTCTCATTGGTGAAAATACTGATGCAGAAACATCTTTAAAAATTGCAATTACCTAAAAATTCCACCTGTTCAGTTGTTTTTTCCCCAAATGACATGTAGATTGGTTAAGTGAAGGAAGCAGAAAGAAGCTAAAAGGATAATAAGTGCTTGAGATATAGATGATGGTTGAACAATCTCTGACAGAGTAAAGATATGCTTGTTATTGAGGCTCAGGAGGATGCTGGCTGTGACGACTGTGTTCCAATCAAATCAAAATGACAGAGTGACCTCAAAGAGGCACAGAAAGGATGTATTTTTAGCCAGTCATTCTCTCAGGAAAGCTCTTTTTCCCAGCCTGTTTTTTCCCTTTAATTCTGATTTTTTCCGTGCTCTGCAGCACATCGCCTTGCTGCCTGGTGTCTTTAGGGACATCTGTTTACAAAGTAGAGCTCAGGAGACAATCAGGCCAATTCCCCATCTTGTCTGAGGGAGCAGGGAGGATGAACTGACTGCTACACATCGCTTGATTTTTTTTATTTTCTGAAGCTGTGTCAATAGAAAAGCCTCTCTTTGCACACAGGACTCTGGGAGGAGAGTCTGAGTCATCCAGTGAAATCAAGTCCCCAAGGTGTTTAAGGAGCTTTTGCTCTCCAGCTTGTTGTATAAAGATTTTTTTTCTGCCTCTGATTGTTGTTTATTTCTACAAAAGGAAAAAAGCAGTTTTCACAATTGCAAAAACAAATGGAGGTTGTTAAAGACACAATACTGTTGTCCCACAAATAATCACAAAACATTAGCAAAACACGTTTTTCTAAATTACATTTTTGTTTCAGTTCTTTATTTCAAATGTTTCTACTGTATAAGGTTGTCATCTTTGCTCAGTCTTTTTATGCCAATAGAATTTGAATATTCTTTTTATTAGTTGAGATATACAGCACTGGTCAAAAGTAACTCATCACATGCATGAATGTCATATTAATTTGGGGCTTTAATAATCCCTTTGAGCAGTTCTTGTCCCACAGCAGACCAATGTCCACTGTGGACACTCCTGTCCACTCCTTTAAGAAGGAGGGTGCCAGCACTTCGACGCCTGGGTGTTAGCCAACAGTGGTAACAGACTCTCGCCAGACTAGTTTTGTGACTAAGCTTTTGTGTTTTCTTAAAGCTTGGACTAACCTTCGTGTGTCCTCCTTCTTAGGTTGCTTTCAAGCTCTGGCTTAGTTTCCAGTTTGTTTCCTGACTTCTGGATCTAAGATTGAAGCCTCCAGTTACCTTCTCTAGACAAACTCCAAGCTGGCAGCGTCCTGGCTCTGCGATCAGCCGGCCACAATTTTAAGCAAAACTTGTTCACCCTCCAACGAGCTCCCGTACTAGCCCCACCACCCAGCGCACAACGCTACCTTCTTCACACCAAGGACTAAGCTCAACTGGACATCCCGGAAACCTCCTTCAAGCATCCATAGACTAACCTACCTTGGATATTACCCTCTTCGGTTTCCTCTGGACTCGTGCTCCCAGACTCCCCATATCTCCTTCCCCCTGACGGTTCAATCATCTCCTCCAGTAAGTGTTTTATATTACTTTACTATAACAATCAACCCATCACTCCGTACTTACCTGTTCTCCCCTTCTCTGTGCAGTTGGTGATCTACCGGTCCTGTTTCTTTCGCAACTACTCATTCCTGTGTATAACCAAGATGGCGCCGACGATGACAGCCTTGGAGCGCTCTCTCTTTGTTTTTGTATTTTGTGTGTTTTTATGTTTTTCGAGCCACAGTACTGTGGTGTCGGGCCACAATCCTGTGGTCTCATTCAGTAGAGAGGAACTTCTCAACATCAGAGAATCCTCTCTTGGGATTTTTTTACCATCTTTCATTGATCCGAGGTTCATTGAGCTCCTGGCAAGCGGAGCTGCGTCGCTATACGGGATACTGAGCCGAAAGCGTCGAAGGGGAAAGCGTGCTGGTAAAGCTCCGCAAAAGAGGACTTCACACACCACTGCCTTCAATCCATCTGGCAAATGTCCGCTCTCTAAACAACAAGATGGACGAGCTGCTTCTTCTCACCGGTAAAAACACGGACCTCCGCGGATCAGCGGTTCTCTGCTTCTCCGAGACATGGCTGAGTGAAAACATCCCGGACCGAGCACTGCTGTTGCCGGACTTCCAGCTGTTCAGAGCAGATCGCAGTGTGGAGCTATCGGGGAAGAGGCGAGGAGGCGGAATCTGCTTTTATATAAATGAAGGTTGGTGCAGAGACGTAAAAGTGCTGGGAAAAACATGTAGTCTGGATCTGGAGTCATTTTCCATAATCTGTAAACCGAGAGAGTTTTCCTCGTTTATAATAATTGGCTCATATTTTCCACCACATGGCTGCACTTCTGCCGCGGAAAAAAATCTTGCTGATCTGATTGCAGACGTGGAGAAAAAATACACGGACTCTTTCATCATAATACTGGGAGATTGTAACAGAGCAAACCTCTCAAATGAACTCCCCAAATACAGACAGCATATTAAGTGTCCCACCAGAGACAAAAACACACTGGACCATTGTTACACAGCTTTAAAGGACTCATATCATGCTGTTACCAGGGCTGCTCTGGGTTTTTCAGATCATTATCTAATCCACCTCATCCCAACCTACAGACAGAGACTAAGAGCTTCCAAACCCAAGGTTCACACTGTTAAGAAGTGGACTGAGGAATCAAAGCAGACGCTACAGGCCTGCTTTGAATGCACAAACTGGACTGTTTTTGAAACCTCAGCCACTGACTTAAACCAACTAACTGATGTGGTGACATCATACATCAGTTTCTGTGAGGACATGTGTGTGCAGACCAAGACCTTCTGCACCTTTGGGAATAACAAGCCATGGTTTACTCCACACCTCAGGAATCTGCGCAGGGAAAAGGAAGAAGCTCACAGCAGTGGAGATTGGGTGCGGTACAGGCAGGCCAGGAACAAACTAACAAAGGAGATCAAAGCAGCTAAGAGAAGCTACTGGTGACACTTCAGCTGTATGGGCTGGTCTGAGAAACCTGACTGCCTATAGGAGTCCCCCCACCCATCCTGAACACAGTCGTCTCCTGGCCAACCGTCTGAATGGCTTCTACTGCAGACATGACAAGAAGCCATTAACACCTCAAACTATCTGCTCCACATCCCATTCAGGAACAAATTTGACCCGTAATTCAACCAACCCCCTACCTTCAGATCCTCTGCCTGCACTAAAGATCTCTGAGGAAGATGTAAACAGGCTCTTTCAGCGCATGAAAACAGAGAAAGCTGGAGGACCTGATAACGTCTCCCCATCATGCCTGAAAGCCTGTGCAAATCAACTCGCTCCGATCTTCACAAGGATCTTCAACAAGTCACTGGAGAAATGTGAGGTCCCCTCCTGCCTCAAACGATCCACCATCATCCCGGTTCCCAAGAAACTCACCATCCTAGGATTAAATGACTACAGGCCTGTAGCCCTGACGTCTGTGGTCATGAAATCCTTTGAGCGGCTGGTGTTGAAGCACCTGAAAGACATCACAGGCCCCCTGCTGGACCCCCTGCAGTTTGCTTACTGAGCAAACAGGTCAGCAGATGATGTTGTTAACTTAGGTCTACACTTCATCCTGCAACACCTCGACCGTCCAGGGACGTACGCCAGGATCCTGTTTGTAGACTTCAGCTCGGCCTTCAACACCATCATACCAGACATCCTCCACCAGAAGCTCACCCAGCTCAACGTCCCAGCCTCCACCTGTCAGTGGATCAGCAGCTTCCTGACGGACCGACAACAGCAGGTGAGACTGGGGAGCATCTTCCCCCGACCAGATCAATAAGTACTGGTTCCCCCCAGGGGTGTGTTTTATCCCCACTCCTCTTCTCCCTGTACACAAATGACTACACCTCATCGGAATCGTCCGTGAAACTCTTTAAGTTTGCAGACGACACCACTGTCATTGGACTGATCCAGGACGGTGATGAGTCTGCATACAGACAGCAGGTGGATCGGCTGGTACACTGGTGCAGTCAGAACTACCTTGAACTGAACCCACTCAAGAATGTGGAAATGGTGGTGGACCTTCGGAGAACACCACCCCCATACACCCCCCTCACCATCCTCAACAACACTGTATCAGCCGTGGACCACTTCAGGTTCTTAGGAACCACCATCTCTGAGGACCTGAGATGGCCCTCACACATAGATACTGTTCGAAGGAAGGCCCAGCAGGGACTGTACTTCCTGAGGCAACTCAAGAAGTTCAACCTTCCATTGGAGCTGTTGGTCATCTTCTACACTGCCATCATTCAATCTGTCCTGTCTTCATCCATCTCAGTGTGGTTTGGCTCATCCACAAAACAGGACAGGTCCAGACTGCAACGAATAATCAGGACTGCAGAAAGAATCATCAGAGCTGACCTTCCCTCCATCCAGGACCTATACAGGTCTAGGGTCAGGAAAAGAGCTGCTAAAATCTATGCACACACCCTGCACATAAACTGTTCAGAGCTTTATCTTCAGGCCGCCGCTACAGAGCACTGTTCGCTAAAACCAGCCGCCACAGAGACAGTTTCTTCCCCCAGGCTGTTTCTCTGTTGAACATTCAATAGAGTACAAAGCAACAGCATACAGATGTTGCAAATGCACCTTTTATTTATATATGTGTATATTGTACATTGTAAATATGTATATTCTGTAATGCAAAAACAAAACCAAAGAGCAAAGTGTGCCGGAGTCAAATTCCTTGTTTGTATGTATAAACTTGGCAATAGAGCTGATTCTAATTCCTGTGAAAATCTCTTAAACATCTGTAATATTCTCCTGAGTGTATTTCTGCATGTGGGTCAGATCTGTTTCTAGAACCATGACAGTGGGTGTATTTTAAAGCAACACCTTAAACACTCTGCTTCCTTGAATGACATGATGAGAAAATCTAAAGAAATCAGCCAAGATCTCAAGAAAAGAACTACAGACCATCACCAATCTGATTCATTTGGGTCCAATTTCTTGATGACGGAATGCACCATAATTTTTTTATTCAAACACTTGAAGGTCCAGAGTCTTGGACTTGCCAAAGAAAAGGCTCTGTCATCTTGCGATTTAAGTTTAGAAATGGCTAGTTTTGTGCAAGACCTCATGGCTGTTTCTGGTGTATGAGTAAATAGCAGCTCAGACAGGTAGGAGGGGGCTTGACCATTTAGCTATTTAAAAAAATGAAAAGTTACATTTTAAATTGGATCTTGTAAATGACAGGAAGCCAGAGTAAAGTGATGAATGGAGGAGTGCTCTAAGCCAAATTGCAGAATTGTAGCTGTCCAATCTGCAAGTAACAGACAGTTGAATAACATGTTTAAAGACAGTCGCAGGATGGTATGGCTTTACCTTGGCTAACTGTCCCAGATGAAAAATGCTGGACTGGATTAGTGCAGTCACCTGCCTACACGGTTTATGAGAACCATCAAGGTAGACCTTGAGGTTTTTCTCATTAGCCTTGCAACAAGAGGATAGAGGGCCCAGAGCACTACCCATAACTTGACTAGCAGAGTTGCCAAATATGATTATTAGCCTTGGGGAACATCATAGATAAGAGTGGCTATTTTCGAACTGAACGGATCCATGTTTACATAAAAAGTCCTTCCAGAAAAGTACAGCCTACACCACTGAAGAACAGACTCTTTAATTCAGTTAAATTCCATTCAGTTTTATTTATATAGCGCCAATTCACAACATGTCATCTCAAGGTACTTTGCAAAGTCAATTCAATTGAACCATACAGATTTCAAGTCATGTACATACATTCCAATTAATCCTATCAATCACAATGTCGGATTCAGTTTATTATTGAAATTGGTTTTTGTATCTAATGAAACCCAGCAGATTTAATCGAATCAGTGACTTGCAGCATTCATTCCTCCTGGATAAGCATGTAGCCACAGTGCAGTCATTTCCATTGACTTTGCAGCAATCCCTCATACTGAGCATGCATGTAGCCTAACATTATTCCAGCCGTGATAGGAGGATGTTATGATTCATCGTGTCAAAGGCTCCTTTCTGGTCCAACAAGAGGTCAGCAGAGCTACCACAATCCAGAGTCGTTTTTTATTTTCATTTATAAAGTGACCTTGAGTGTTATGAAAGGCACTTGTAAATAAAATGTACTCATACTCGTACTCATACTCGTCGTCTTCTGCTTCATCTAGGAGCAGGTTGTGGGGGACTCAATAGAGAAACCCAGATGTTCCTCTCCCCAGACAGCTCCTCCAGCTCCTCTCGGGGGAGCCCAGTGTGTTCCTAGGCCAGCCAAGAGACATAGTCCCTCCAGCGTGTCATGGGCCATCCCCAGGGGCGTCCCCTGTGGAGGAGCAGTGGCTCTACTCTGAGCTTCTCCCAGATGGCCGAGTTACTCATCCTATATCTAAGGGAGTGCCCGGCCATCGTATGGAGGAAGCTCATTTCAGCCGCTTGTATCCGGGATCTCATTCTTTCGTTCATGACCCAAAGTTCATGGCCATAGGTGAGGGTAGAAACCATTTTTGGCTCAGCTCTCTCTTCACCACAACAAACCGGCACAGCGTCCCCATTACCGGACCGATCCGTCTGTCGATCTCCCGCTCCATTCTCCCCTCACTCGTGAACAAATCCCCAAGATACTTGAACTCCTCCACTTGAGGCAGGAAGTCCCCTTTCAACCTGAAGAGGACAAGCCACCCTTTTCCGGTCGAGAACCATGTCCTCTGACTTGGAGGGTCTGATCCTCATCCACCAGTCCCCAAAGCAGACCCCCTCCGGCTGCCCTTGGCTGCGCCTAGAAATCTTGTCCATAATGGCTTTGGCAAAGGGCCTAAAATCATACTCGTACTCGTCGTCATCCGCTTATCCAGGACTGGGTCGCGGAGGCAGCAGACTCAGCAGAGACGCCCAGACGTCCCTCTCTCCAGACCCCTCCTCCAGCTCCTCCAGGGGGAGCCCAAGGCGTTCCCAGGCCAGCCGAGAGACATAGTCCCTCAAGCGTGTTCTGGGCCGTCCTCTGGGCCAGCAGGACCACGTCATCCGCAAAAAGAAGAGACGAGATCCACTGGTCCCAAAACCAGACCCCCTCCGGCCCTTGGCTGCGTCTAGAAATCCTGTCCATAAAAGTTATGAACAGGACCGGTGACAAAGGGCAGCCCTGCCGGAGTCCAACATGCCCCGGGAACAGGTCCGACTTAGTGCCGGCAATGCGGACCAAACTCTTGCTCTGCTCGTACAGGGACCGGATGGCCCCTATTGAAGGGCCCCCGAATCCATACTCCTGGAGCACCACCCACAGGGCATCACAAGGGACACAGTTGAATGCCTTCTCCAGGTCCACAAAACACATGTGAACCGGTTGGACAAACTCCCATGAACCCTCGAGCACCCTGTAGAGGGTATAGAGCTGGTCCAGTGTTCCACGGCCGGGACGAAAACCACACTGCTCCTCCTGAAGCCGAGGTTCGACTATTGGCCGGATTCTCCTCTCCAATACCCTGGTGTAGGCCTTACCAGGGAGGCTGAGGAGTGTGATCCCCCTGTAGTTGGAACACACCCTCCGGTCACCCTTCTTATGAAGGGGGACCACCACCCCAGTCTGCCGGTCCAGAAGCACTGTCCCCGACCGCCACGCAATGTTGAAGAGGCGTGTCAACCATGACAGCCCTACAACATCCAGAGACTTGAGGTACTCAGGGCGGATCTCATCCACCCCCGAAGCCTTGCCACCGCAGAGCTTTTTAACCACCTCGGTGACAACCCCGAGTCCCCAGCCTCTGTTTCCACCACGGAATGCGTGAATGCAGGATTGAGGAGATCCTCGAAGTACTCCTTCCACCGCCCGATAATGTCCTCAGTCGAGGTCAGCAGTCTCCCACCCCCACTATAAACAGTGTTTGTGAAGCACTGCTTCCCCCTCCTGAGGCGCCGGACGGATTGCCAGAATCGCTTCGAGGCCAACCGGTAGTCCTTCTCCATGGCCTCACCGAACTCCTCCCAGGCCCGAGTTTTTGCCTCTGCCACAGCCCGGGCTGCAGCATGCTTGGCCTCACGGTACCCGTCAGCCGCCTCAGGAGTCCGACAAGCCAACCACAGCCGATAGGACTCCTTCTTCAGCTTGACAGCATCCCTTACTGCCGGTGTCCACCACCGGGTTCTGGGATTGCCGCCGCGACAGGCACCGCAGACCTTACGGCCACAGCTACGGGCAGCAGCATCGTCAATAGATGTGGAGAACATGGTCCACTCGGACTCTATGTCTCCAAAATCCCCCGGGATCTGGTCGAAGCTCTCCTGGAGGTGGGAGTTGAATACATCCCTGGCCGAGGGCTCCGCCAGGCGTTCCCAGCAGACCCTCACTATGCGCTTGGGCCTGCCAAGTCTGTCCGGCTTTCTCCTCCTCCAGCGGATCCAACTCACCACCAGGTGGTGATCAGTGGACAGCTCAGCCCCTGTCTTCACCCGAGTGTCCAAAACATGCGGCCGAAGGTCTGATGATACGACAACAAAGTCGATCATCGACCTCCTGCTTAGGGTGTCCTGGTACCAAGTGCACTGATGGACACCCTTATGTTTGAACATGGTGTTCGTTATGGACAATCCGTGACTAGCACAGAAGTCCAATAACAAAACATCACTCGGATTCAGATTGGGGAGGCCATTCCTCCCGATCACGCCTCTCCAGGTGTCACTGTCGTTCCCCACGTGGGCGTTGAAGTCCCCTTGCAGAATAATGGAGTCCCTAGGAGGGGCACTATCCAGCACCCCCGACAGGGACGCAAAGAAGGCCGGGTACTCTGCACTACCAAGCGGCCCGTAGGCTGAAATGATAGTCAGAGACCTCTCCCCAACCCGAAGGCGCAGGGATATGACCCTCTCATGCACTGGGGTAAACCCCAACACGAGACGGCTGAGCTGGGAGGCAACAAGCAAACCCACACCAGCCCGCCGCCTCTCCCCGTGGGCCACTCCAGAGTAGAAGAGAGTCCAACCCCTCTCAAGGAGATGGGTCTCAGAGCCCATGCTGTGCGTGGAGAAGACCTACTCAGAGACCCCAATAATGTTTTGAAATTATGATTATTTGATTATATTATTAAAAATTATAATTAACAATCAGAATTAATAATTTGTAATTCCTAATCAAAATCATTTACAACATTTAGTTATTCAAAATGAACTATGAAATTGTGATTGTTGGGTTACTAGCACTTATTTCTTATAACAAATTCTTGTACATAATAATTGAAAAGTGATAGCCAAAATCACAAAAAGTAACTAATCAGACAGTTAATCATAAGGAATGATACAAGCACGGGCCTTTGGACATTTCATTCCTTTCTTATGGAAATCTTTATCAAAATGCCTTCATATTACTGTGGTTTTTCTACTTGGTGTTTTGCAGCACTAAAATGACCAGATGTCTGTACTTTTTCTTTTCTCTGACATTTAAACTGACTTGGTTTGCTGACAATTAGACACACAGACACACACACACTTACACAGGGAATATTGTCATTAGCAAACACCCAAAACAAAACAAAAAAAAGCTAATATTCATAATTATTATAATGAATAAACATTTTATATTTTAATATTTTTCATAAAGAAGCAAGACAGTGTTTTGTATCAAGTTTTTTTTTACAATTAAAACCGAACAATCTTTGACTTTCAAAGAAATTAGATATTTTGTCAAACTGAACATCTAAGTCATGTGATAGCTACTATCCTACAAAGAAAAAACCAAAATTCTGACCTCAGACTTAAAAATACTTTTATATACATTTATATACATTTCAAAATCTGGATGTCTCCCTAGGAACAAATCCAAAATGTCAGTAAAAGACATTAACATCCTGACAGATGAAAAATCTGTCCTTTTTTTCCCTCCCCTTTTCATTCATCTATTTGTCCTCTCAGTCCTAAGTGATCTCTCTCTTTTTTCTCCTGTCTTCCTCTTTCTCCTCACTCTCCTCCCTCCACTCTGTCCTCTTCTCTCTTCCTCTCCCCCTCGTCTTCTTGTGTCCTCCTATGTCCCCTGTCACTGCAGCTATACTACATACTCATTTGAGCTTGTTAACCATCATAAACTAGGCTAATTGCTTAACCAGCAAGGCAGATTTTGGACAAAGCGGGAGAAATGTAATTTTTCATGTTACAACCTTGTGCTTGTTGAAAAAGTGGTTTGATAAATGACTTACTGGCTTTTACACATTGGTGCAGTTTCCTCATCAGGTGAGCCTGTCGCTCACATAAACACAGAGCTGCAGAGAGGAGCTGCCAGTAGCCCCACCCGTTGGAAACGGCATGCAGACCAAACTACTTTGTGAAAAAGGGGTGGTCATAATCAACATTACTATATTATTATTTTAAGAAAATTGTTGTGTTAACAGTGATTTTTGGGGGGGAACATCTTTATGGAATGGGGGGTCATATCCCCTATGTCACCCCCGAGATTTCCACCTATGGGTCCTGGCCTCCTTCTTTGCCGTCACCGGCCTTCAGACCTCCATCGCCAACACCCATGAGATCTAGGTTCCCTCTTGGGATAACCTATGGGTCACCCACCTGAATTCTGTTATTCCTCGGGAGAAGCTCCCAGTCGCCCATCTAATCTCTGTTTTTTGCCCTCCTTCCGAGGTTGGGGCCGTTCTTTGTTCTTTGTTTTGATAGGGTAGTCAATAGGGTAACCACGCTTTTTTTCTGCTTCCATTTAAATATCCTTTAGAAAATAGTTGCACATTAAATTATGGGACCATGTGTTTTTTGCTGGTGAGAAACAGAGCTCATAGCAATTCTGGCAAACCATCCGGTGCCTTGGGGGTGGATGCGATCTGCCCTGAGTTCCTCAAGTCTCTGGATGTTGTGGGGCTGTCAACATGCCTCTTCAACATTGCGTGGCGGTCAGGGACAGTGCCTCTGGACAGGCAGACCAGGGTGGTTGTCCCCCTTCATAAGAAGGGTGACCGGAGGGTGTGTTCCAACTATAGGGGGATCACACTCCTCAGCCTCCCTGGTAAGGCCTATGCCAGGGTATTGGAGAGAAGAGTCCGGCCGATAGTTGAACCTCGGCTTCAGGAGGAGCAGTGCGGTTTTTGTCCTGGCCGTGGAACACTGGACCAGCTCTACACCCTCTGCAGGGTACTCAAGGGTTCATGGCAGTTTGCCCAACTGGTCCACATGTATTTTTTGGACCTGGAGACTGTGTCCCTCATGGTGCCCTGTTGGGGGGTGCTCCAGGAGTACGGAATCAGGGGTCCTTTATTAGGGGCCATCCGGTCTCTGTACAAGCGAAGCAGGAGTTTGGTCAGCAATGCCGGGACACTGTTGGACCTGTTCCCGGTGCATGTTGGACTCCGGCAGGACTGCCCTCTTTCACTGGTCCTGTTCATAAGTTTTATGAACAGGATTTCTATGCGTAGCCAGGGGCTGGAGGGGGTCTGGTTTGGGAACTGGTGGATTTCGTCTCTTCTTTTTGCAGATGACGTGGTCCTGCAGGCCCCCTCTAGCCAGGTCCTACAGCATGCGCTGGGGTGGTGCGCAGCCAAGTGTGAAGCAGCTGGGATGAGGATCAGCCCCTCCAAGTCCAAGGCCATGGTTCTCGACCAGAAAAGGGTGGCTGCTCCTCTTCGAGTTGGAGGGGAGTTCCTGGCTAACGTGGAGGAGTTCAAATATCTTGGGGTCTTGTTCACAAGTGAGGGGAGAATAGAGCGGGATGCTGTGCCTTTCTGTTGTGGTGAAGAGAAAGCTGAACCAAAAAGCGAAGCTCTCGATTTACCAGTCAGTCTATGTGCCTACCTTCACCTATGGCCACAAACGTTAGGTCAGGACCGAAAGAACGAGATCCCGGATACAAGCGGTTGAAATGAACTCCCTCCGTAGGACGACCTTCTGGATGCCTCCCTCGGGAGGTGTTCCAGGCACGTATTATTTGGAACATCTTCCTCTTTCTTAGGTTATTTGTGCTTACTGGATGCAGAACATATTGCAGCTGTTCTCTTTTATGTTGAGGCTGATTTTTTTAGCTTAGCTTTATTAGGATGAAGCAAAGAAGCCTAATAATGTTACTGTAGATACTATAGCTGCTGTTGATATATAGTGCAACCTTCTTTATTTTATAAATACATGATCTCAACTAAATAAATTGTTATGAACACACCCAGTAGCCAGTCTGCTGCAGCTGCATATTAATCTTGTTCTGTTCAGTAACATGAAAATCTCATCTACATCTGTTCAGGACAGATGGGCCGAGGAAATATTGCCATATTTGACTACACATGGCTGCTCTAAAAGTAAATTTTTACCGTGCCAATAAAATGGCTGAACTGTCAAACTTTTCTGAACTTCCATAGGGACAGCAAACAAATAGAACTGAAATATTTGACAACTTCAAAAGGATCCCTAAAGGATTTTTTTGGGGGGTGGACCAACAAAGCTTGAGCTCTGTATGCACTTCAGCTGACATGAGAGTTACAGGTAGCTATTAGCTCCAATTCAATTCAATTCAATTCAATTCAAAGATACTTTATTGATCCCTGAGGGGAAATTAAAATTCCAGTACAACCCATCCAAACATACATCATGACACAAGACAAGGGGGGACGGGTCACTGAGGCTTTGCTGCCCACTCACAGGCACTGCCCTTGCTAGATGAGAAAAGAGGCCACATTAGGTAAGTAGAGGAAAAAAAATCATATTTCACACTTTATCCTTAGCAGGATACAGTTTGAGATTGCAAAAAACCTCAGAACAAAGAAGCAACAAGTTGACAAAACAACATCATGCCGGGAACAGTGAAGGTGGTGTGAGGGGTGCATATGTTTATCTTGAGCATGTGTGTGTGTGCAAGTAAGTCCATGAAGCACTGTCACAGAGGCCATTGTCCTTGATGGTTCGTTGGAATGTTCATCAACCGGCCACAAAGTTCTGAGCAGGTCCACAGATGTCCTCAGGGAAGGGAGGGGGCAGAGGGAGCAGAGCGTCATGTTTACATAACTTCCAGGAGAAGTTGAAGATAGCCAGCCATCAAGGCCGTGCAGGGGAGCCAGATTAAAAAAAACAATAATTATTTGGGTTAGGCTGACTCTTAATTTTCCGTCAGCCTTGAGAGTCTCGCTGGTGCTTCTCAAAGGTGAATCCAAACAGCCAAATTCCTGGTCTTTCTGCCAGATCCGAGCGAACAACTTTCTCCAAGATTTATCCCATTTCACCCCTGAGTCCAAGAACCGCAACCTGCCTGCGATCCTGTGTAAGGGATCACATCCAGTCTGCAATTCAGCTCACGTAACATCTCAGTCTGAGTGTTGATCGCTCTGAAGATCCCATCACACAAGCCAGGCAGCCTCACAATAGCCAGAACAGCTGCTGACATTCTCAGAATTTCTCGATATGCCACGTAACCGCAGACTCCAAAAAGCAGAAATCCTGATATCAAACATCCAATTATATACATATCGTCCACATCCTCGACTGACATTATCGACAAACACACAATCCTCCACTTCTGCCAGGAGTCCATCGTGTATCCAGAGAAAAATGTCCCGTCCGGGCAAGTGGGCTCTCCCGACCCCTGTCTTCTCTTCGAGAAACTTTGATCAATTGCATTGAGAGACCAGCTGACCAAATCCATATCTAAGAATTTGGAAGATATGCAAAAAGAGGCTCAAAAAGAAGACAAGACACAGAGCTGAAGCAGGGCAGATATGGGAGGGGTGCGGGAGACAGAGAGAAAGCGTCCTCCTCCACGGA
Organism: Girardinichthys multiradiatus; assembly: GCF_021462225.1. Lineage (NCBI taxonomy): Eukaryota > Metazoa > Chordata > Actinopteri > Cyprinodontiformes > Goodeidae > Girardinichthys > Girardinichthys multiradiatus. The sequence goes on along the minus strand of NC_061806.1, from coordinate 2,158,392 downwards.
GAGCAGAAAGAAAGATGTAGTCTTGTTGCAGCTTCACTGCTGTGTAATATTACACCAGCATTCCCCGAACAACCTGATTTAAAGTTAGTTAAATTGTTTATTAATTTTAGCAGTTGGTAATATTTTTCCGTTCTCTGTCAAGTCAGCCAAAAGAATGTCACAAAAGTGAAAGCATTTCAACAGACTATTTGAACCTTTCATCCAAATGCTGCAATATACTCTTATAGACGGCAGCAAACAAAGAAGAACCAACTGGACTTGATGCAGAAGATTTCCTCTCACAGAGGTGAAGAGCATTGATAGAGACGTAGTCTTAAAGCTCTTTGGTGAGGTCAAAGAGAAGAAAAGGTCTGGACCTCATGGTATTGTTCTTAAAAATGTGCTTTTCATCTTGCAGATATTTTTCTCCTTTATTTTTCAGACATCCTTAAAACTACAGAAAGTCCCTAGCCTGTGGAAAACTCAATAATTTTATCGGTACCAAAATCGAACTTTTCAAAGTTGCTTAATGATTTCAGACCACTGGCTTCAACATCTGTAGTTGTGAAGATATTTGAGAAATTGTTTAAGGAGATGTTGTTGGCCATGGTGCAGGACACACTGGACCCCCTCCAGTTTTCTTATAGGCCAAACAAAGGTGTAGAGGATGTATTAGGGACACTTTTAAACTTGTTTTTTAAACATCTTGAGAGAGGTATGCCCCTGGTCAGACTTCTATTTATTGACTTTTCTTTGACTTTTAATTGCAACCAATTCCAACCTCATGTTTTAGCACATAAATTAAATAACTTTTTTAATATCGACAGTAATATAATTCTTTGGCTGATGGACATGCACGAGTGATTAGTGTTTTATCTGACCCAATCTTTTCTTCTACTGGGTCTCCCCAGGGCTGTGTCATCTCACCCCTTTTATTTGTTTTATACATTAATTACTGTCAGATCCATCAGTGTGGACACCACATTAATATTATACATTAAATATTAATATCAATAACACAAAATAAATGTGCATAGACTTTTGAAAAATCTCCACACTGATCTTTCTAGTGATGATCAATGACCAAACAGTGGAACTGGTGCCACAGTATAAATACCTGGGAGTACTGGTTGATGAAAACTTGAGTTTTGAGTCGTAGATAGATTGTGTGGTAAAGAAGGCACACGTATGCAGTTTTATTGTAAGCTTCGTACTTTTAATGTAGGTCATTTTCCATCAAAAATAAGAATCGCCTGCAAAGTATTGTCAAGGTTTGCAGTAAAATTGCTGACATATCTCTTAATGATTTGAGTGACCTTCATTATTCTAGGTCCTTAGAAAAAGCTAGGATCATTGAAGCTGATCCTAGCCATCCTCTGTGGGCAGAATTTTCCCTTTAACCATGAGGACAGAGATACAAAATATTGGAAGACGAACAGGCTGAAAAAATCCTTTATCCCCTCTGCTATTAGCCTGCTCATTTCCAGGCCCACATTTTTTGGCTGTTTTGTTTTGTTTGTTTTTTCTGTGTGTGGCTGTTTTTTTATGTTTTTACTGCTGTCTGCACTACAAATTACCCATTGGGGATCATAAAGTGATAATAAAGTTTACTTGACTTGACTTGATGAGGAATTTCATTTTATTATGGATATAATGAATAAGAAACTGAGTATTACAAGGAAAATTAAAATAAGCAGTCTGAATGACAAACATGAATCTAATAATTAACAAGTTCATAACTGAGTGCTTCATTCTTGTGATTTGCAAAGTTTATAATTCTTTTTTAACAGGCATGTTTCCATGTTTTTTTGAGGAATGTCACTTAGACTTGACAGTTTACAACTTATTTATTCACTTTAAATCCCAGCTGGTCTGGAGGATATTTCTTTGTGAACATTTAATCTGAATGTATGTTATGTCTAAATGTATGTTATGTAGTAGCAAGCCCTCAAAAGTTTGAGCTTCACACGCAAGTTGAGGGGATGTGAATACCTTGCCATAGAATTGTTACTTTAATGTAGTGTGAGAGGTTTGGGAACCCCTGTAATCCTGGGAGCTATGTTGTCCAGGGTTTTGGCCGCTGAAAGCATCTTCCATTGCAAATTTGCCCTAACGGTTCAGACTAAAAGCAATGTAAAGATCGCAATGGTAGCTGATCACTTTATTATGCAAAACAACCATGGAACAGGAAGGGCACCTTCATGGAGCAATGACCTGGGGGGTTAAAGTTTGGTGACTCCTGCGACTTGGGAAGGCACCGCCAGAAAATGCAGGAGGCTACCTTCAGGTGGGCCACCTGCAATCTGAAGAGTTGCGGTGTGAGCCCAGTTTCAGGAGAGCCTGAGCATTGTAAATCCAGGAATGTGATCCCTTTTGAGATTTGAAATGTCATTTCACTGGGAGGAAAGGAGAGTTGGTGTGTGAGGGTGAATGCTACCAACCAACTAGACATAGTTTGACTCACCTCTGTGTGCAGCTTAAGATTGAAACCCAGCTCCTGGATAGGGCTGGGCTCTTTCTTACTCTGGAGTAACACAGGGGGAGAGCTGTCAGATAGTTGTGGAGATACTCACAAACCCCTGGCTGAATACCTTCAGAGTTGAAGTTTACCCTAGTGAATGAAAGCGTTGCCTCTTTGTTGCGCTGGGTTGCAATATTTTCGAGTATTTGAAAATGTTATTTTATTTCATTCTTATTGTATTTTTATTTATTGTTCAAAGAAAGATGAACCGAGTTAAACAGATAATAATGCATATTTTCTCTATATATCATGATAGTTAGACTGTTAAGTATGTGTAAGGCACAGTGTTGTTGCTACCACAATATAACATATATTCGTTTGATTAATGGACTCCCATGTTTCACAGTAATCCAGTCACTGGTGCTTGGTGGATTCTGTTGCTGAGCAGATAAGCATGTTAATTTGGTTTTAGATTGTAAACCGATCAAACTGACAAACACATAAACTGAGCTCATTTGCCGAACAACTAATCTGCTAGCACTAAGATAGCTGAGTTCTCAACACAAACAAAACCAAACGTCATAAAACGAACCTTGTTTAGATTATTTCATTCTAAACTACTTCTTTCTGCCCAAAACACTACCTCTTACGTGAACTGTGCTGATAAAAAGTTGTCATGGGCGGCGAAGTTGAGGAAAGAAAACCGCAGTGAACAAAGAGTTAACTTCCAGCTAACCTCCGTAGCTGTGGGGTAGGGGGGTGGTCGTTCTGTCGGGCCGGCTGAACTGCACGTTACTGCTGTAGCCACGGTGATGCAGTCCCGTTGTCTTCCCTTCAGACTGGGAAAAACTGCTCTACTCGGCGTTGTAGAGACAGGGTCTCTGTTGGGAACTCTCTGGAACACAGTTTGCTTCTGTAGACCTCAGAGAGAAAGTCAAGCAACGCTTGACCTTAATTACCCCATAAATGAATGAATACCGGATCCACAAACAGCAATTCATTCCTACTTAACTTAGTGCATATGATCACGTGATCATATGACACTCTTGGATCCAGTTTGAAGAGTTTATCTCTATTTATCAGCAAAGAGACATTAGCGCGCTGTGTCCCTCCATCCAGTTCCACTGGGGAAGAGGTCTGTTTGTTGGCGCGCAGAGTTTTTATTCTATCAGTGACGAGAAGTCCGTTGTTATTCCCTTCTTGTTCCTGTCTGTGCTGGAAGTAGGTTAATGTGATTTATTTTGAAAGTTCCAGAAAGGTTCTTACTGGCCTTTAATGTTGTAACCCATGGCTGGGGTCCCAACATTCCTCCCTTTAGTTCAGAAGAATGAGATGAAGTTCATAGTCTTTGCGGCTAACCATCGGTCCTCAGCCATGTGAAAAGTCACTGGGTTCCTGTAGGTAGGCAGAGTTCAACAGTTCGTTTTCTGTTCAGAGGTTAGTGTTTGGACAGGTCATTTAGGAATGCTGTTACCTCAGTCATAACGCACCTGCAGGTCATATCAAACTTCTCCTTTATGATGACATCTTTGGAGTGGATCCACTCTTTACCACCAACCTTATAGTTCGATGTTGCACTGTGAAAAGGCGTTTGTCTTTTAACTGGTGGCTTGTCTTTTGGCTGACGCCAATTCCCACCCCCCCTGGTTCTGTTGCATCTCTTGGGGACTGACTTTGTGCTTCTTCTTTGGCCTGTTCTCAGTTTGAATGTTTAACACTTTAACTTTGCCTTTTCCTGCTCTGTCTGAATGGACACGTGTTTCCCACACAAGCTGAGCATATCTACAAATCTCCTGCATGGAGAGATTCTCTGTTATGCAATGCAAGGTCACGTCATACTGCACGCTTACATGGAGGTTGTGAAGAAACAAAGACTTAAAAGTGTGGTCTTCTTCAAGACCTGGAGCATAACATCCCTAAAAATAAGCTGTCTTTAAACGGTGGAAATATTCTCTGGGAGGTTCATCCTCTTAGCAAAACTGCCAAAGCATCAATAGTGGCAGCGGCTTCATCTCTGTGAACATAGTACTCCTCTCTAAGAGCTTGGTAAAGAGCTGGATAACTGTCAGTAATTTCTGGAAGAAGAGTTTTTATGAACACATGAACACTCTTAGCTGTTGTTTTCTAAATAAGCCTCAACTTCTCACGTGAAGAAGGAAAACACAAGTCAAGAAGACAATGATCAACTTCAAGCAGGTAAGCATCAATATTTGACTCCTGACTACTTGGATCGAAAACTTGTATGTCCTTAGCAAGGGATTCAAGCTGCTTAAAATGGACACCATGCTCCCAAGGTGGACCATGTCCATCTGAGAAGTCAAGCTGGTTAGGTTCATGAAATGGTGGAAGATCATGATCTAACCTCTGGGGAAAAAAACGAGTTTTCTCATGATTGAAATGAGAGCTTTCTAATGAATGGACTCGTGGTGTGTCAGGTTGGTTTGAGTCACCTGAGAACCATGTGCATCTCTCCTGGCCCCCAGGGGTCAACACAGTCAGAAGGGAGAGGGGTGCAGATCAGGTTGAATGGCTGCTCCTTCCACCCAATTAGACCACTTGCACATGCTGAGTCCAGCACTCGGTCATCTTGGTGGTTGTTCACTGCAATGGGATTTGGCAGGACACCACTGAAGACCATCTGACTTCCAACACTTCTTTTAGGGTCTGTGGAAGTAAGCTGAACACTTAGACTAAGTTTAGAAAAGGGCACCTGTAGGCACAGGATGCCTGTTGTCTGAGTCTGTGAGTGAAAATGCAAATCAGGTACCTGAGAGGTGAGGGTCTGTCCCCCCTTTTGGGATGAAGCTTTCTTGAGAGCTTGAGCCTTGAGATCATCATACTCTGGTTCAGCTTTCTCTGTCCTCTTCTCAGCTCTTGAGAACTCAAGCTTTGCAGCATTCTCTCTTTCAAGGGCCATCTGGTGGTCAGTCTGTAACTAAAAATATCTTTGAACTTCTAGTTGTGCTTTCTGCTGATACAACAAGGTAATCTGACAAAGAACATCTGAAATCAGAGCATCTTTAGTCAGATACTTAATGAAGTTAATTAACTCCTGAATCCTCTCATCACCTGCGGCAAGGTCAATCTGATTTAAAGCATCCCGCTCATCTGGAGACAAACAGAGACCAGCAACAACGTTTTGCATTTCTGTGTTTGCATAGTTCATAACGGAGTGTGACTCCATCATTCTGGCAGACTCTACAAGACAACAAAGTTATGAGAATATTGATAAAAACAACAACATCTAACAAATGTATGTCCAGCAATATATGTATATTTGACCAAACATATCTTGGAAACATTTGTCTGAGTGTAAATCGGTTGCGCAAGATGACCATTCAACCTGTTACTAATGACAACACTATGCTCTAAGTGTTACAATGTTACTCCTTTCTCTTGGGATATTTTGTGATTTTAGCATTAATTCTTCACCTTTCTTTGGGAGGAACTACTGATTAGACACTTTTCTTAACCTTCTTTAAGGGATTTTTGTGATTCTTCACCCCCCTATATGGCAGGGTGGATTATGCTTTAAAATGCAAAGGAAAAAGAAAGACAAATTGCTACACCTTCCTCAGGGTAATACTTGCAATTTGGCTTTTGATACACCCCCCTTTTATGGCATGGTAGACTAGATTAAATTTAGGATTTAATCTGGCAATAAATCCTGTTCTTTTAAAACATAAAATAAACTATTAAGTTCCTGGCGGATCTCATCCACCCCCGAAGCCCTGCCACTGTGGATCTTTTTAACCACCTAGGTGACTTCAGCCTGGTGATGAAAGAGTCTAACCCTGAGTCCCCAGCCTCTGTTTCCACCAGAGAATGCATGATGGCAGGATTGAGGAAATTCTCAAAGTTCTCCTTCCACCGCACAATAATGTCCTCAGTCGAGGTCAGCAGCTTCTCACCCCCACTGTAAACAGTGTTGGCAAAGCACTGCTTCCCCCTCCTGAAGCGCCGGACAGTTTGCAAGAATCGCTTCGAGGACAACCAGTAGTCCTTCTCCATGACCTCATCTAACTCCTCCCAGGCCTGAATTATTGCCCGGGCCGCGGGCATGCTTGGCCTCACGGTACTCGTCAGCCGCCTCAGGAGTCCCACAAGCCAACCACAGTTGATAGGACTCCTTCAAGTTGACAGCATTCCTTACTGCCGGTGTCCACCACCAGGTTCGGGGATTTCCACCATGACAGGCACCGCAGACATTATGGCGACAGCTACGGGCGGCAGGATCGACAATAGTATATGGCCCACTCGGACTCTATGTCTCCAACCTCCTCTGGAATCTGGTTAATGCAGAGTTGAATAAATCTATGGTCGAGGGCTCCGCTAGGCGTTCCCAGCAGACCCTCACTATGCGCTTGGGCCTGCCAAGTCTGTCCGGCTTTCTCCTCTTCCAGCGGATCCAACTCACCACCAGGTGGTGATCGGTGGACAGCTCAGCCCTTCTCTTCACCAGAGTGTCCAAAACATGTGGCCGAAGGTCTGACGACACGACAACAAAGGCAATCATCGACCTCCTGCCTAGGGTGTCCTGGTGCCAAGTGCATTGATGGACACCCTAATGCTTGAACATGGTGTTCATTATGGACAGTCCGTGATTAGCACAGAAGTCCAATAACGAAACACCACTCAGATTTAGATTGGGGAGGCCATTCCTCCCGATCACGCCTCTCCAGGTGTCACTGTCGTTTCCCAGGTGGGCATTGAAGTCCCCCAGCAGTATAATAGAGTCCCAGGGAGGGGCACTATCCAGCACCCTTGACAGGGACTCCAAGAAGACCAGGTACTCCACACTACCACTCGGCCCGTAGGGCGAAATGACCCGAAGGTGCAGGGAATGCGACCCTCTCATCCACTGGGGTAAACCCCAAAACGAGACGGCAACAAGCAAACCCACCCAGCCCGCCGCCTCTCCCTGTGGGCCACTCCAGAGTAGAAGAGAGTCCAGCCCCTCTCGAGTAGATGGATTCTAGAGCCCATGCTGTGCGTGGAGAAGAGCCCGACTATTTCTAGTCGATATCTCTCGACCTCCTGCACAAGCTCAGTTCTTCCCCCCCAGCGAGGTGACATTCCACGTCCCTAGAGCCAGCCTAAGCATCCGGGGATTGGGCCGCTGAGGTCTCCACCTTCGTCCGCCAACCAATCCTCTTTGCACCGGTCCCTCACGGTTCCCCCTGCAGGTGGTGGGCCCACTGGGGGATGGCCTCGTGTCTCTTATTCGGGCTTGTTCCAGCCAGGTCCCGCAAGAAGCAACCCAGCTCACACTGAGCCTGGTTCTGCTGGAGGTTTGTTCCTGTTAAAAGGTAGTTTTTCCTCTCCACTGTCGCTACATGCATGCTCAGTATGAGGGATTGCTGCAAAGTCAACGCCAGTGACTGTCCACTGTCTCTACATGCTCATCCAGGAGGAGTGAATGCTGCAAGTCACTGACTGGATGCAATCTGCCGGGTTTCTTTAGATAGAAAAACTTTCTATCCAATTTGAATAAATAACTGAATCTGACTGCACTGTTCAATGATTAGGATTAATTGGAATGTATGTACCTGACTTTTGTGAAGTGCCTTGAGACAACATGTGTTGTGAATTGGCGCTATATAAATAAATTGAATTTAATTGAATTCTTTGATTGACTTGTTTATATTGTACATAGTCCATTAGTCTTCCTTATTCTTTCATTCTGCTTGGTAGTTTAGTTGGGTTGTTTTAGCATAGTAAAGAGTTTGTTGATTGAAATATGTTTGACTTTGAGTTGACTTATTTTTGTCAATAAATTCTTGTATTTTAAGAAATTGTGTGAATTCATTCTGTGTGTGCAGAGTTTTTCTGTTCAATAATGCCAGAGCTTGGCTCACCCCTTTAAATTTTGTCCTAATACCACCGCCTTATTGGGCTGGTATTCACAGGACAACCCTTAACAGACCTAAATATTATTTAATAAAATATTCAAGTATTAATATTAAATATTAAATAATATATTCATAATCACAACACCCCCATGACCATCATAAATCTAAGTGACTACAGCACATTTAGGATGCAGCTAACGAAATGGCTTATTGATAATCAGAGTTGTCAACATTAGCTTATAATTAGACCTGCTTATGCTGAACCCCTTTTAACAGAGGTAATTAGCAAGCTGTCTCATATTCTGTTTGTATGTTTATGGTCATATTCAAAACCATTTTTATCATGCTTTATGTAGTCATTAGAATGATTGGGTCAACTATAACAACATCAATGTACTATTTCAGAATCAAGGTAACATAAAATTGAAATAAATAGTTACAATAAACAGCATAAAGAGACTCAATACATTGTAACATCCTTTATAAATAGAGCAAAGAAAATTTAAGACAGGCAGAAGAGCCTTTGAAAGGACACTTTATCTTATCTAACAGAACTGATCTGTCCAGATTTTTCTCTCCTCCACTTTATTCAGCAATACTTTCAAAATAATATGCAAGCTGTACACTTCAGTTGCACAACTAAATTTTTAACTTCACAATCAAAACTCATCTCTCCAGTCATAAAGCTGCACTTCATTTAAGTGGGCCACTGTGTCAAAGGTGAGTGTTGCCAAACAACCAATGACGGAAAAACTAACATGCCTCTTGAACTTCATCTATGCTCCATTTCATCTATTGTCACAAATTAGCACAGTTCACTGAGCAGCCTTTGGACCAAGGCCATCCTCTTGGTTTTGTAGTTTCATGGATATCCAGACGTCAGCAGTTTCCCCTCTCCTCAGCCCTCCACCTAAGTGCGTCAGCACTCCTTTCTCTCACCCCCACTTTTCTCTTTATCCGTGCTTTCTCATGCAACACCTCAGCCAGGCTCCCACAGCTCACTGTGTCCTTGAGGATTCTAACTACACGTTCCCCTCCCCCACACATGCTTGCCCTATATTCTTCTTACTGTTTTTATGTCTCAACTGCTAATAGTTTGTGTTCACCTTCTTCCAATAAGGACCAATAACACAGTTACAAAGGCTTATTTTAATCAGATTTCTCACATTATAGGTCATTATCATTTAACAATACAGTAGCAGCTTATAACGTCAGCTGTAAATTTACCAAACATGATTTTTCTGTTACTGTTTTTTTGTTCCTTTTTGTTACATCTTACGGCACACTCATTAATCACTCTACAGTGCTCTAACATAGTAAAATAGAACTGATGGTGTCCAAGCAATCAGGTATCACATAAATTACCTGATAATAACATTACTCCACTTCATTCTTCCCAATGCAGATGCTCTGCCTGTATGAAAAAAGATTTATTCACATCAGCATGCCGAAAGTTTGAAGTAGTTTCGGCAATACCTTTCAGATTATTTAAACAAATAATTATATGACCAGTTGGTAGCTCTCTTAGACCATGTATAGACTTTTGAGCTTTCATCCCCAGATCGTTTGGAAATTATTTAGTATAAAAAAAACAAACAGTAACATCAAAGCAGAGTTACTCTTATTCAATCCTTACACAGTAGCGTAATACACGTTTTCACAGTGATGATTGCCGGGGGGGTAAATGGTTGCTCTGTAGCTTTTTGAATGTTTGCATGTTTTGTTGTACGCTTTGGCTAGTGTATTTACTGTCAACTCCTTTTTGCACATTTAATATCCTGCTCAAATCTGGGAATTACTGTTCTTTGATCAGCATGAAATAGGTTCCCAGCTATAATGTACACAACAACAGGATAAGAATTTCCAAAATGTTTAATTGCAACCAGCAACTCAAATGAAGCAGTTTATACAGGTCCTTCTCAAACAATTGGAATATTGTGATAAAGTTCATTATTTTCCATAATGTCATGATGAAAATTTAACATTCATATATTTTAGATTCATTGCACACTAACTGAAATATTTCAGGTCTTTTATTGTCTTAATACGGATGATTTTGGCATACAGCTCATGAAAACCCAAAATTCCTATCTCACAAAATTAGCACATTTCATCCGACCAATAAAAGAAAAGTGTTTTTAATACAAAAAACGTCAACCTTCAAATAATCATGTACAGTTATGCACTCAATACTTGGTCGGGAATCCTTTTGCAGAAATGACTGCTTCAATGCGGCGTGGCATGGAGGCAATCAGCCTGTGGCACTGCTGAGGTCTTATGGAGGCCCAGGATGCTTCGATAGCGGCCTTTAGCTCATCCAGAGTGTTGGGTCTTGAGTCTCTCAACGTTCTCTTCACAATATCCCACAGATTCTCTATGGGGTTCAGGTCAGGAGAGTTGGCAGGCCAATTGAGCACAGTGATACCATGGTCAGTAAACCATTTACCAGTGGTTTTGGCACTGTGAGCAGGTGCCAGGTCGTGCTGAAAAATGAAATCTTCATCTCCATAAAGCTTTTCAGCAGATGGAAGCATGAAGTGCTCCAAAATCTCCTGATAGCTAGCTGCATTGACCCTGCCCTTGATAAAACACAGTGGACCAACACCAGCAGCTGACACGGCACCCCAGACCATCACTGACTGTGGGTACTTGACACTGGACTTCTGGCATTTTGGCATTTCCTTCTCCCCAGTCTTCCTCCAGACTCTGGCACCTTGATTTCCGAATGACATGCAGAATTTGCTTTCATCCGAAAAAAGAACTTTGGACCACTGAGCAACAGTCCAGTGCTGCTTCTCTGTAGCCCAGGTCAGGCACTTCTGCCGCTGTTTCTGGTTCAAAAGTGGCTTGACCTGGGGAATGCGGCATCTGTAGCCCATTTCCTGCACACGCCTGTGTACGGTGGCTCTGGATGTTTCTACTCCAGACTCAGTCCACTGCTTCCGCAGGTCCCCCAAGGTCTGGAATCGGCCCTTCTCCACAATCTTCCTCAGGGTCCGGTCACCTCTTCTCGTTGTGCAGCGTTTTCTGCCACACTTTTTCCTTCCCACAGACTTCCCACTGAGGTGCCTTGATACAGCACTCTGGGAACAGCCTATTCGTTCAGAAATTTCTTTCTGTGTCTTACCCTCTTGCTTGAGGGTGTCAATAGTGGCCTTCTGGACAGCAGTCAGGTCGGCAGTCTTACCCATGATTGGGGTTTTGAGTGATGAACCAGGCTGGGAGTTTTAAAGGCCTCAGGAATCTTTTGCAGGTGTTTAGAGTTAACTCGTTGATTCAGATGATTAGGTTCATAGCTCGTTTAGAGACCCTTTTCATGATATGCTAATTTTGTGAGATATGAATTTTGGGTTTTCATGAGCTGTATGCCAAAATCATCCGTATTAAGACAATAAAAGACCTGAAATATTTCAGTTAGTGTGCAATGAATCTAAAATATATGAATGTTAAATTTTCATCATGACATTATGGAAAATAATGAACTTTATCACAATATGCTAATATTTTGAGAAGGACCTGTACAGTTGGTTTTCCAGCAGATGACCATTGTTTTACTGAACTGTCTTTTAATTTTTCTGCTAATGTCATGTGTCCTACTTTTACATCAATGTATGAAAGCTTAATGAGGGGTTTTAGCTATAAGGCAAGTCAGGTTTAGTTATATAGCACCATTCATACACAAGGCAATTAAAAATTCAAAGCTTTACAGAACATCAATGCAGGAAAGATAAACATAGTTAGCAGGGTTGTAATTTGCTCATCAGCATGAAATTGAGTAAATTAAAACTAGAGGTCAGAAACTGTAGAAAAACCACAAAGGACAGAACTTGAAACTCATAACCAAACCCTGTTCAAGTTGCATTAATGTGAAACTGAGAAAACAACACTCCTCAGCACAAGGATAAGCAAACTGTTAGCTAGCACCTCATGCAAAATATTTTTCACATTCCCAGATATACCTTCTCTGCCCAACCGATACCCAAAACCTCCCATCTCCTCGCCATCTCCAGCACTGACGAGGCACACAAATCAAACCCGTCGCAGTTGTGACTGCTGGCTTTTTTAAGGTCTTGCTAGAGCAACAGTCTGTAGTTAATTAACAATTTTGTTTGTAGCAGATCTGTGGTAAACTGACAGAAAGAACCCACAGTCAGCTTACATCCGTACACTTTTATAGCTCAGAGCACAATAACACCAAACAAACTACTCAGATGTTGTGTAATTTAGACAAATGTCAAAGAAACACATTAATCAGTTATAACTGCAGAGCCGACCAAGTGAAGAATCCAAACGAAACCATATAAAGTCAAGCATTTGAAATGGAAGTTGGCTTCAAAGAGACAGACTGGAATTCCTCATAAAATTACTGCAATAAAAGGCTTAGTTAAAACCAAATTAACTCTTTGAATTTGGATGAATCTGTCAAAAAACTAATTATAAGGTCCTGAATGAGTCCTTCTGATCAGTAGCTTAAGACAATCTCATGTGTTTTTGTGTTTTGTATTTCTTCCAGAATCTCCCAAGCTGAACAGCACCTCTTTTCTTTTCAGCTGCTAATCTGAAAACAGCCAACACATAAACAAAACTGTGTATACTACGCAAACATTTTTGACAAACATATCTTTTTATGGTTTTATTGTTTTTGATATGGGAAAACTAATACTCCACAAACTCCAGTTCATATCCTCCTGATGGCAATTTCAGTGTTCTGGAACATCTGTTACCAGCAACAGGTCCAACATCTCAGTCTTCAACAATACCCTTCATCAGCTCAGCTAGAATGCCTCGGACCTGTAATGAAAACACCCCCTGACTTAAATGAAAATATGATCGGCTGATCAAACCAACATTTAGAATTTATGCTTAATGAAGATATTCAAGGGACACTCAAGTAAATAGGCTCTGTCTAGTGACCACAGACCAGAATTTCTGTGCTTTTATAAATCATAATTATTTTATTGTTGCTGGGAGTTAGAACATTTTGGTAAGACTTTGAATTCCATGACAGTTTGCAAATGCATAAACCACATTTATGGTCATCATAAAGTCTTTTGAAAGATTAGACCTACAATGCAATCCCTAAATACTGCAAATGATGACTAAACAAAGCAGACAAGGTGGCAACTGTAGCAGCTGCTAGCGTCAGAACTTCACATCCCACCCATCCGTTCCTTGTCTTCTGCTTATCAGAGATCCAATAGCAGGGGTCACAAATCCAAGAGGGAAACCCCGACATATCTCTCCTTAACCCTACTCCCTCCAGCTCATTCTGACAATCCTAAGGGGTTCCCAAAGGGAACATGCCTGTTGGCATAACCTTAACTGAGCAACGGCTCTCCTCTGAGCTCCCTCTGGATACAGCCATAATGTTGTGTGCATTTCAATATTTTGAGCAAAACTGTGCTCTTATCCTGCTAATTGAACCTTCACACTCTGCTCTTAATGGTGCAATGTGCAATCAATGAAGACTGACTACCAGGCTGGTCCAATTTAGCCATGAAACCTCCCACACTAAAATGACAGGTGTTTCAGTTTAATTGTCCAACCCCTGTAGTTATTAGTCTTCTTCAGATCCCCAAAGTGGATAGAACACCAAATTTCAAATTTGTCACTGTGGTCTCTAACTCCACTGGTATTGACCCAGTCAATCATGCAACATTAGATATCTGTATTTATTTATATATCAAGACATAGTCACAAAACACCCCTCCCTCACCGAGAGGCAGACATGTTGGGACCCCATGGGTTACAACATTAGGCCAGTAAGAACCTTTCTGGAACTTTCAAAATAAATCACATCAACCTACTTCCAGCACAGCCAGGAACAAGAAGGGAATAACAGCGGACTTCCCATGACATCACTGAATAAAAACTCCGCACGGCAACAAACAGACGTCTTCTGGCTCGTTCTGCCGCGCCAGCCGAACAGCACATTACTGCTGTATGCAGTCCCGTTGTCCTTCCTTCAGACCGGGAAAAACTGCTCCACTCGGCGTTGTAGAGACAGAGTCTCTGCTGGGAACTCTCTGGAACACAGTTTGCTTCTGTCGACCTCAGAGACAAGTCACGTAACACTTGTACCTTAATTACCCCCGTTCATGAATGAATACCGGATCCACAAACAGCAATTAATACCTACTTAACTTACTGCATATGATCGCGTGATCGTATGACACTCTTGGATCCAGTTTGAAGAGTTATGTCTATTTGCCAGCAAAGAGACATTAGCGCGCTGTGTCTCTCCGACCAGTTCCGCTGGGGAGCTGCGTGGAAAAGGTCTCTCTGTTGCAAAAGCGGGTTTTTATTCGAACTGTGACGTCACGGGAAGTCCGCTTTTACTCTTGTTCCTAGCTGTGCTGGAAGTAGGTTAATGCAATTTATTTTGAAAGTTCCAGAAAAGTTCTTACTGGCCTTTATGTTGTAACCCATGGCTGGGGTCCCAACAGGGGTGAGGTTCCATTCAGTAGGAGCTTGACCAGAAAACGCAATTTGGCCAAATACACCTTTCCTGAAAGGAATAATACAATGTCCCCAAACTGTACCTCTAGTTCCGCTGTGATTTGATGTTCGGATATCAACAAACTGGTAAAGGGGAGTAAATTATGATAATATAATTTTATAGATAAGACATATATTTGTATATTTGACCTTGTTTTCCCTACTGAGTAGACTGTATTTTTGTAGTATTGGACAACGATGATACATGTTTTTTCTCTTATCCGGAGTTTCTATAGTTCCATTATAAAGTGATTGCAGGGGTTTTAGAGTTGTAACATTAGTTTGAGACCAAATAGGTAAATAAGTAAGAAGTAAATAAGTAATACAGGACAAAATCATAGAATGCATGTACATTTTTGCTGCCTGTATGGACATCTGATGACCAATGTGTCTCAAATTACTGAGGTTAAACTTGATCCAATTATAGACCCTTTTTGTGTGATCATTTACCATCCCCAAATATTTTTATTTTGATACAATCTGTAGCCTTCATCCTATGGCAAAAAGATCTGGTTTGACACTGGAGTTACTCTTTGATTTAGTGAAAAACATAGCCACTGTCTTATAAGTATTTAACTACAGGCTGGAGTGTTTCAGCCAAGCTGTTATATTAACCATTGAGTTAGTGAGCTTCTTAACTACCTGGGAGATTTTACTACCACAAACATAAACTACAATGTCATCAGCAGAATTTGAACAGACACATCAAATCAAATCGATGGGATGTAATTTATATAAAGTGAGAACTGTAAAGGTCCTTAGTTAGATCCTTGAGGAAGACCAGTGGAGAGACTAAGGGCTGCTGATTTAAATGACTGGTCTCTGACAAGTTGGGAGCGGTCAGTGAGATAAGACTCCATCCATTTAAGTGCAACTGGGGAAAATTTGAAACTGCATATTTATGTCAGTAGAATTTTATGGTTGACAGTGTCAAAGGCCTTTTTGAGATCCACAACCCCGCCTCAATCCAGCAGAGCTTCTTCTGGTATTTATTTTAGCGTTAGGGTATCCAAAGCTGCACTCTTCTTTGTAGAAATTGAGTTTGGCTGCATTACACAGTTGCAACGCCTCCGACGGTAACCTGGTGGAGCTACTCAGAGAACCACGCAGTTCGAAAGAATTGTTTTGATAAATTGTTTATTTTATGCACAGCACAAAAATACTGAGGTCCGGACCTCGGTGTCCTCAATGGTAGCTACGGTCCTGCCTCCAGCACCTCCGGGGGGAGCCCTAGGTTTTCCCAGGATAGAGACATAGTCCCTCCAGCGTGTCCTGGGCCGTCCCCTGGGCCTCCTCCCGGTGCAACGTGCCTGGAACACCTCCTGAGGGAGGCGTCTAGGAGGCATCCAGTATAGATGCCCGAGCCACCTCAACTGGCTCCTCTCAATGTGGAGGAGCAGTGGCTCTGCTCCGTGCTCCTCCCAGATGGCCGAGCTCCTCACCCTATCTCTAAGTGAGTGCCTGGCCCACTACGGAGGAAGCTCATTTCAGCCACTTGTATCCGGGATCACGTTCTTTGACCCAAAAAAAAAAAATGACCCAAAGTTCTTGGCTATAGGTAAGGGTAGAAACGTAGACCGACCGATAAATCAAGAGCTTCGCTTTTCGCCTGAGCTCTCTTTAAAACAACGAACCGGCACGGCGTCCCCTTTACTGCGGCAGCTGCATCAATCCGTCTGTTGATCTTCCGCTTCATTCTCCCCTCACCAGTGGACAAGACCCCAAGATACTTGAACTCCTTCACTTGAGGCTGGAACTCCCCTCCAACCTGAAGAGGACAAGCCACCCTTTTCCGGTCAAGATCCATGGCCTCGGACTTGGAGGGGCTGATCCTCATCCCAGCCCTTTCAGACTCAGCTGCGACCCGCACAATGCATGCTGCAGGTCTTGGCTAGACGGGGCCAGCAGGACCACATCATCTGCAAAGGAAGAAACGAAATCCACTGGTCCCCAAACCAGAACACCTCCGGCCTTTGGCTGAACCTAGAAATCCTGTTCATAAAAGTTATGAACAGGACCGGTGACAAAGGGCAGCCCTGCCTGAGTCCAACATGCAGCGGGAACAAGTCTGACTTAGTGCCGGCAATGCGGACCAAACTCCTGCTCCACTTGTACAGAGACCGGATGGCCCCTAATAAAGGGCCCCCAACTCCATACTCCTGGAGAACCCCCCACAGGGAACCACGAGGGACACAGTCGAATGCCTTCTCCAGGTCCACAAAACAGATGTGGACCGGCTGGGCAGACTCCCATGAACCCTTGAGTACCCAGCAGAGGGTGTAGAGCTGGTCCAGTGTTCCACGACCAGGACAAAAACCACACTACTCTTCCTGAAGTCAATGTTCAACTATCTGCCATACTCACCTTATGAAGGGGGACCACCATTCTGGTCTGCCAGTCAAAAGGCACTGTCCCCGACCACCACGCAATGTTGAAGAGGCGTGTCAACCATGACAGCCACACAACATCAAGAGACTTGAGGTACTCAGGGTGGATATCATCCACACCGGAAGCCTTGCCACCATGAAGCTTTTTAACCACCTCGGTGACTTCAGCCTGGGTGATGAAAGTGTCCACAGCTTGTGCTTCCACCAGGGAATGCGTAACGGCAGGATTGAGGAGATCCTCGAAGTACTCCTTCCATCGCCCGATAATGTCCCCAGTCAAGGTCAGCAGCTCCCCACCCCCACTGCAAAGTGTTTGTGAAGCACTGCTTCGCCTTCCTGAGGCACCAGATGGTTTGCCAGAATTGCTTCGAGGCCAACCAGTAGTCCTTCTCCATGGCCTCACCGAACTCCTGCCAGGCCCGAGTGATTGCCTCTGCTACAGCCCGGGCCGCGGCACGCTTTGCCTCACATTACCCGACAACCGCCTCAGGAGTCCCATAAGCCAACCACAGTCGATAGGACTCCTTCTTGAAGTTGACAGCATCCCTTACTGCTGGTGTCCACCACCAGGTTTGGGGATTTCCGCCACGACAGGCACCGCAGACCTTACGGCCACAGCTACGGGTGGCAGGATCGACAATAGACACAGAGAACATGGTCCCCTCAGAGTCTTCGTCTCCAACCTCCTATGGAATCTGGCCAAAGCTCTCCCAGAGGCAGGAGTTGAATACATCCATGGTCGAGGGCTCCGCCAGATGTTCACAGCAGACCCTCACTATACCCTTGGGCCTGCCAAGTCTGTCCGGCTTTTTCCTCTTCCAGCGGATCCAACTCACCAACAGGTGGTGATCAGTGAACAGCTCAGCCCCTCTCTTCATCCGAGTGTCCAAAACATGTGACCGAAGGTCTGAAGACATAACAACAAAGTCTATCATCGACCTCCTGCCTAGGGTGTCCTGCACTGATGAACACCCTTATGCTTGAGCATAGTGTGCATTAATGAACAATCCGTGACTTGTACATAAGTCGAATAATGAAACACCACTCAGATTCAGATCGGGGAGGCCATTCCTCCCACGTCTTTCCAGGTGTCACTGTCGCTTCCCACATGGGCGATCAAGTCCTCCAGCAGAATAAAAGACGAGCCAGACTATTTCTAGTCGATATCTCTCAATCTCCCGCACAAGCTCAGGCTGCTTCTCCGCCAGCGAGGTGACAGTCCATGTCCTTAGAGCCAGCCTAAGCATCCGGAGATTGGGCAGTCGAGGTTCCCAGCTTCCCACTGGGGGATAGCCTCACGTCTCTTATTCGGGCTTGTTCCAGCCAGGTCCTGCAAGAAGCAACCCAGCCACCAGGCGCTCTCCGATGAGTCCCGACCCAAGGCCCGGGTTGGACCCCGGCTTCGCCGTACTGGGTGACATCGAGTGCATCGATTTTGTGGTCTTCATGAAGGCATCTTGAACCACTCTTGGTCTGACCCAGAGCCTGTTTGCCATGGGAGACCCTACCAGGGGCATTTAAGCCCCAGACAATATACAGGGGTTGGACAATGAAACTGAAACACCTGTCATTTTAGTGTGGGAGGTTTCATGGCTAAATTGGACCAGCCTGGTAGCCAGTCTTCATTGATTGCACATTGCACCAGCAAAAGCAGAGTGTGAATGTTCAATTAGCAGGGTAAGAGCACAGTTTTGCTCAAAATATTGAAATGCACACAACATTATGGGTGACATACCAGAGTTCAAAAGAGGACAAATTGTTGGTGCACATCTTGCTGGTGCATCTGTGACCAAGACAGCAAGTCTTTGTGATGTATCAAGAGCCACGGTATCCAGGGTAATGTCAGCATACCACCAAGAAGGACGAACCACATCCAACAGGATTAACTGTGGACGCAAGAGGAAGCTGTCTGAAAGGGATGTTCGGGTGCTAACCCAGATTGTATCCAAAAAACATAAAACCACGGCTGCCCAAATCACGGCAGAATTATATGTGCACCTCAACTCTCCTGTTTCCACCAGAACTGTCCGTCGGGAGCTCCAAAGGGTCAATATACACGGCCGGGCAGCCAAACCTTTGGTCACTCATGCCAATGCCAACGTCGGTTTCAATGGTGCAAGGAGTGCAAATCTTGGGCTGTGGACAATGTGAAAGATGTATTGTTCTCTGATGAGTCCACCTTTACTGTTTTCCCCACATCCGGGAGAGTTACGGTGTGGAGAAGCCCCAAAGAAGCATACCACCCACACTGTTGCATGCCCAGAGTGAAGCATGGGGGTGGATCAGTGATGGTTTGGGCTGCCATATCATGGCATTCCCTTGGCGCAATACTTGTGCTAGATGGGCGCGTCACTGCCAAGGACTACCGAACCATTCTTGAGGACCATGTGGATCCAATGGTTCAAACATTGTATCCTGAAGGCGGTGCCGTGTATCAGGATGACAATGCACCAATACACAGCAAGACTGGTGAAAGATTGGTTTGATGAACATGAAAGTGAAGTTGAACATCTCCCATGGCCTACACAGTCACCAGATCTAAATATTATTGAGCCACTTTGGGGTGTTTTGGAGGAGCGAGTCAGGAAACGTTTTCCCCCACCAGTATCACGTAGTGACCTGGCCACTATCCTGCAAGAAGAATGGCTTAAAATCCCTCTGACCACTGTGCAGGACTTGTATAAAATCGCCCTCCCTCGCTGTCACAATGATGCGTTTAGGCACCAAAACATGGTAACATTTTATTTTCCATAAATTGGTACTCCTAGTACCGACGGAATTTGGTCGATACCTATAAAAGTACCCATCCCTAACCATAACACACCATGACATATCCTATCAATCTTGCGCCCATGACACACATCTGTTCATATCTGCTTTTGCTGACATAGGCTTGTAAATCAACTCTTTGAATGCCTCACTGATACCTAATGCTGATTGTCCAGGCAGTTTCAAAGTTAAATAAGGACTGAATAGGCCCCCATCAAATGTGGAGCCTATTTCCTCCACGCCACACTCCCTGCCTTTGGCTGGTCTCTTTGCCCGCTGGTGTACTTGTTGTTCTCGGTGTCCGGGGCTGGGTGCTTTGGTGTGTGCCGATTGCCGCCGGGGCCTGTAGGCTCATTGCTGCAGCTTCCTGGGGCTGATGCTCCTGGGACTCTCCCCTGCTCTTTTCTGGTGGGGCTTGCGGTATAGTCCCAGTGTTGGTTCTCCTGGGCTTCCTGTGCTCTGGGGGGCCTTTGGATGGATATGGCTCGGATCTCCTTCGTATCTGTCCCACGTCCGGGGGGGAGGTCTGTGGCTCTTCACACTCGCTATTGCATATGTTTATGGAGGAACCTTGTATACACAAGCGCGCTCACGCTTAAAATCACAGGTGTTTAGGTTAACAGATGCACAAGTGTTCTATACTGTGCTGCGATTACCACTAAATAAATCTTGCATTCCTTAGTACCATTGGTAGCAATGCTGTTAATATATATGTTTCTGCAGGTGTAGAAGCAATCTTCTAGGGTGTTATCTTGTAATCTCTTCATCCTTCTTTCTCTCCTCTATTTTTTCTCCTTCTCTTCCTTTTTCCTTTTTGCCCCACCTGTCTCTCTCTCTTGCTTATTTTTTTTTCCTTTTGGTTTCCGTCTCTGTGTCCATAACAATTGAAATAATCCCAAAGCAGTTTCTAATAAAGTTCCTTTTATAAATATCAAGCAGATCATTATAGTGTTACCCGTAATGCTCCACTTGTGAAAGTAAATCTGTTGGCCTTGTTCTTGGCACTCAGACAACAATTCTGAGTGCTACTCTGCTGGACAGGACACTACAAAAAAAGATTCAGCAGAGCAGCAGTTGTTCTATTCACTACACGCAGAACGTGCAGTGCCAGCTTTGGTTCTCGCTGAGCACATGAGAGGATTCACTGTTAAGATTGGACACCATTGTTCACAGTCCGTGGCTAAGATGCTCCTAGTGCCTCTAGTGCCACTGATCCCGTGACTCCTGAATTGGGTTCAGGAGGAACAGTTCTTGATAATTTTTATAGCCCCTGAGCGCACAGGCACTCCATGGTTCCCCAGCCTGCAGCAGCTAATATCAGGCCACCTGTGTCAGCTGTAGGTGGAAGGGCAGAGGTTACCCAGAGATTAGTTATTGTCTCCGGGTTTGGCTACTGAGCTGGAGCGCTTAGAGAAGCTCGTCCTCTCCCAGGATGTAGTGAACACTACACGGCGAATGAGCATTTCTACCACAATGTCATACACATCAAATAGCACAGCTTTTCAGCACTGGTGTGTGGAGAAACGCATGGACTCCATTTGGTGTCTGTTAGCCTGTGAATGTCCTGTCTATAGAAATTTAGATTTTATCACAATTAAAACATGCTGTGGGTATTTCCTTCTGTCATAAGGGTTTTGGTGACAGAACAGTCTTTAACCACCCCCTGATGAAATGGTTTGGAAAGACATTAGTAGTCACAGACCAATGTCACTCCCATAGGTTTCTCAGATTGGAGATAGGGAGGATGGTATTAGGCCAATAGTTACTGATCTGTTGTTTATCTCCCCACTTAAAAATAGGTGTAACAATGCTCTTATTTAAGGCAGCAGTAAATATACTGTCTTTGATAGACTGGTTTATTGTTTTGGTTAGAACTGTAGCCAGAGATTCTTTATGAATTATTGCAGGGCGTATGGCTGCCCTGGTGCTGCTGCGGCGTTCCTGAGCCAGGTCCATCTGTCCTTTGTTGCTTTTGGGTGCTGTGTGGTGAAGGCCTTCTACAGGTCTGTTGTCCTGGACCCAGGATGGGGGAGGGGGCCCAGTCTGCAGCGTGAAAGACAGAGTTAGCGGATGAAAGCGATGCCCACCTCTAAAGCTTGGTGTCAAGCTCAAAGTTTAATATTTACTTGTGTCGCACACTCCATCATCATCACCGACTCGTTGAAAAAAAGAACACATATCTTTAATTATTTCTGTATTCTAGAAAGAAGTATGCTTACAACTGACCCTTGGGGTACACCCAGGGGTGAAAGTGAGCCGGTGCACTCCGTTACTGTGTACCACTAAAAGATTCTGCGCCGGTACGCAGTACCGGGAAGAGGGAAGAACAGCTGTCTGCCCTGAAGCTGTCATCCACAACCAGTTATGGCTGCACAAATTCATGAGCACACAAGGAAGATCAGATTCGCTACCAGTAGGCAGTCTAAAACATGACTTAATCTGTTTATAAATATAGCTTTTTTCCCCTCATTCCAAATTGTTTCTGAACTGTTCGTGCCATGCTGGAGCCTCAATGCTCTTGCTTTGCTTCGACCCCCTCGGAGCTCGAGGCTTTTTTGAATGGCCAGCCTTTAAAACGAGCACCGCTACGTTTAATGTCTGTCTGCTCGCTGCTAAATACCCCAGTTAAAACCAAAGGGAGAGAAACTAGTTGTGTTTCATGTTATTTTGCTGAATTACAACACAGTACAGCACGAAAAAAACGGTTACAACCAAAGATTTCACATCTACTACACGAGAGCACGTGCGCGTTTACCTCCTAACAGAGCGGTTGCCAAGGAGATCGGTGCATTCGATTTAATGGACTGGGATATTTTACACAGGTGGTGCACAGACATAAAGAACCGCTGCTTGCATTAGGACAGGACGAACAATAAATCACTTACCATCTAAATAAAAACCGTGAAAACAACCGAAATTAATTTAAATGAAATCAAAACTTGACCACAATGCAGAGAACAATAACTTCTTTGTTCAAAAGAAAAGACGGAAACTGAAGATGAAAAGTTATGCGTCAGAAAATGGTTTATCATTGTTTCATACATGGCAGTTCTTTAACAATTTAAATATATATATATATATATATATATATATATATATATATATATATATATATATTCAAAGAGTTGTCTTTATTTTCATGACTAGAATATAATACATATTTTCAATTGTTTCACACATTTTTGTTCAGTATATAATTCATAATATACAATATTCATAGTCATGAAAATAAAGACAACTCTTTGAATGAGAAGGTGTGTCCAAACTTTTGGTCTGTACTGATTTTGGTATTTTGGTGTGTACTGATATATATATATATATATATATATATATATATATATATATATATATATATATACAGATATATATACAGATATATATATATATACAGATATATATATATATATATATATACAGATATATATATACAGATATATATATATATATACAGATATATATATATATATATATATATATATATATATATATGTAGCACCTCTAGCCATTTTATGCGAAAAAACTAAAATGAAGGGTGCTTGGGTTCGATATCATACCCCAATCGGTGTGCAGCACCAATGACCTAGTTCATGACAAATACCACCCAGAGAAACATTAGAATTTTAGGCAAAATGATTCAGCCTAACTTTATTAAACTGAAATGACAGAGAACCAGTATTTTGCGCCAATGTAACTCTAAAGTTGAACGATCCTTCAATAAGATTTAAACAACATAAACCTCTTTGCATAAGCCCGGTTAAATAAAATATGAATGGCCACCTTTTCCTTTCACCAAACCAGAACAAAACAAGGAATGTCCAATTATGTCAATATACAGTCCTAAGCAAATGTAACCCAGTCAGTTTCTTACTCACGACCTCCAGGAGAGTGTGAAAACGTTGCAGGCCTGTTAGACGAATAGGAGTTGAAACCCCATAGGAAAACATTGAGAGCGTTGCAATTCACTCGTCCACTCCCCGACCTCCATTAAACGCAGCCAAACCCGTCAGTCCGAAGCGGCTAGCTCACTTAGCTCAGCTCAAAACTCGTCATGACTACTTGCGTCTGTCTCCTCTGGTCCCGCCCCTCTCGCGGCAACCAAGCTCTTCTAACTTCTTCCGAACTTTGTCCTCTCCCGTGCTTTTGTCTCGTCTTCTCTTCCTCAAGTCTGGTTTTTTCACCTCCCTTCCTGTCCGCTCCTCTTCCTCTCCGTTTTTTTCTCTCGAGCCCTCCTCTCTGTCCTCTTCCAATCTTGAGTCACGCCCTTGACGGACTGTCTCAGTGACCAATAAAAGGGCAAAACCAAATAAAATACCCAGGGCATAGTCATAGTCATTACAGTAACCTCGGTGTAACACTGGGCTACATCTTTCCCCTGCTAGAAGATTTTGATGTCCTCATCAAAATAAAAGTTAGACAACTAATCGAGGACAGTTTTAGTGAGAACTTAACCTAGAACATGTTTCACACATGGCCATGGGGTGGCACCAGAAGGTTTGGCAAAACCGGCTTCTGGTGACTCGCCAGGTTCCACTTCCCACCAACACTCCATGGCTGAAGACTGTCACCGGCTGGTCAGAAGGCTTGCCGAGTTCATCGTAGCTCAACTGAACTACAGGTCGGGCAATTCTCCTTGATCTTTCAGCAGAGTTTTGTAGTGGGTTGAGGTCTGTTTCCCCCACTGGATCATCCAGGGTTGGGTCAGGAATAGCGGTATTGTCTGAGCAGGTACTAAGAACTGTCTCCAATTCTCTTAAATCTTGGACTGATCTTGGTTGGTCAGTTTCACTGGTAGTGAGCCCAGACAGTCTGTGGGACAACTCTGCATGAGTTAGCAGTCTGTCCAAGTCAACTCCCAAGGGTTTGGGTAAGTATACTTCCTCGTCTTCTGATTCTGAGTACATTTCCTCGTCATTGTTGGAAGACTTCAGGAGTCCACTTGCCCTTTGTTGTTGTGCTCTTGTTACATGTCTTTCTGGTGGTTCCACCTCACTGTCATCCAATGGAAGTCTCACAAGGTGTCCAATAGGCAACAAGTGATTCCGATGAACTGTCTTTTCTGCACCCACACCTCGTTCAGGTTTAATCTTGTAAACAGGGAGATTGGGTAATTTGTCTACAATAAGATAGGGCACAGGTCACCATTTGACTCTCAGCTTTTGTTTTCCTGTAACCCCATAGTTTTCCAGTAAGACTCTGTCACCCTTTTCCAGTACATGTTCTCTCACATGCTTATCGTGAGCTGCCTTGTTCCGTTTATGATTCTTGTCAGCTGTCTCTGTCGCCAAGTTGTAGGCTTTCTCAAGATCTTTCTTTAGCTTAGAGACATACTGATGATAGGAGACAGACTTATGACTTTCATCCGGCACACAGAAGCATATGTCTATTGGTAGACGGGCCTCTCGTCCAAACATTAACAAATAGGTCGAGTACCCTGTTACCTCATTTCGAGTGCAGTTGTAGGCGTGAACCAACTGACTTATCTTTTGGCTCCACTTGTTCTTTCGCTTTGGATCAAGGGTTCCCAGCATCGACAGAAGTGTACGGTTGAATCTTTCGGGCTGGGGGTCCCCTTGTGGGTGATAGGGAGACGTTCTTGACTTAGGGATCCCTAGCATCTGTAAGAGGTCTTTGATCAGTCTACTTTCAAAATCCCTCCCTTGATCCGAATGTATGCGTGCTGGGAGCCCATAATGTACGAAATAACGCTCACAAAGGATCTTTGCTACCGTGGCAGCCATTTGATCCTTAGCTGGGAAGGCTTGGGCATACCACGTAAAATGATCTGTCACAACTAGGATGTTAGAAAACCCCTGCGAATCCGATTCAAGTGACAGAAAATCGATGCACACAAGGTCAAGAGGGCCTTGACTAGTTATTTGTTTTAAGGGAGCAGCTCGCTGCGGGAGTGCTTTATGAGTAATACATCTTCCACAGTTTCTTACATACTGCTCAACCTCCGCTCCCATCTTGGGCCAATAGAACCTGTCACGGATGAGTCCAACAGTTTTTTCCACCCCCAGGTGTCCAGACTCATCATGGAGTGATTTTAACACCATGGACACATGTTCCTTAGGGAGCACTATTTGATGAATTTCAGCTCCAGAGGGTCTCTTAACATTTCTGTAGAGCAAACCATCTTTCATGACCAGTTTACTCGCTTCTCTGTTTAGCAAATTAGCCATAGTGTTATCCCCGGGGGCAAATGGTGTACCCTGACTAAGTGACTGCTTAATGGGAACGATCGCCGGGTCTGCATCCTGGGCTTGGATGATGTCGTTGTGGCTAAGTCGCATCAAACAACCCAGATCGAGGCGAACTGGATAAGCGTAGAAGGCAGGTATACCGTCAGGTGAAACTCCTATAGACTCTGCTATTGTAGTTGTCTCATCACTAGCTTTCTGAGTGTTGATCTGCTTACACAACGCTTTGACGCTTTCAGGGGGCACCACCTGCCAGTTTTTATCCTCCGTTGGTAAGGGGTTTCAGTGATAGTGCATCAGCGTCGATGTTGTGAGCTCCTAACCTGTACTGCAAGGTGAAATTGTATGTGGAAAGGGCAGTGAGCCAGCGATGACCAGTGGCATTGAGCCTAGCTGTAGTGAGAATATATGTTAAAGGATTGTTATCCGTTTGCACTGAGCTCCATACAAATAGTCATGGAATTTATCAACCACAGCCCACTTTAGAGCCAAAAACTCAAGCTGGTGCACCGGATAGTTTTTTTCAGATGCACTGAGCTTCCGGCTTGCAAAAGCCACAGGTCTCATTCCTTCAGGGTGTTCTTGATTCAGGACCGCACCCAAGCCACGCAAACTGGCATCTATGTGGAGAGTATAGGGTTTGGTCGGGTCGGCAAAAGCCAGTACAGGTGCATTTGTGAGGCAGTGAATGATCTGCTGAAATGCCTCACTGCACGACTGATCCCATCGATTGCCGAAAGGCTCGTTAACCCTGTAGTACTTTTTACTTGTCCCCTGATTAGACTTACTTCTCTTTTGTGTGGGAGGATATCCTTTGCATAACTCAGTAAGAGGTCGGACGATGATGGAATAGTTTTTTATGAATTGGCGATAGTATCCACAAAATCCAAGGAATGACTGCAGAGAAGACAGATCAGTTGGCTGCTTCCACTGGGTTACAGCTTCCACCTTTTTGGGGTCGGTAGCAATACCATGCTCAGATACGATATGGCCGACATAGGTAACCTGTGAACAACAAAACTGGCACTTGTCAAGAGACAGCTTTAACCCAGCCTCTTCCAGGCGTGCTATGACCTTAAGCAGCCTCTCTTCATGCTCTTCAAGGGTTTTGCCAAAGACAATCAGATCGTCCAGGTACACTATGACCTCCTGCAGATGCATATCTCCTACTGCTCTCTCCATCAACCTTTGGAAGGTCGCAGGAGCCCCGGTTATGCCCTGTGGCATCCGCTCAAACTGATAGAACCCCAGAGGTCATATGAAGGCAGTTTTTTCCTTGTCCTCGTCAGCCATAGGGATCTGATAGTAGCCGCTTCGCAGGTCTAATACAGAAAACCACGTACTGCCCGTCAAACAGTCTAATGCATCATTAATTCGTGGCACCGTGGATTGATCTGGGATGGTTCTGCGATTTAAGGTTCTGTAGTCAACACACATCCGCAGTTGACTATTCTTTTTGCGAGCAAGGACTATGGGTGAAGCGTAAGGACTTCTTGATTCCTTTATGATGCCTGCTGCAAGTAGCCCTTGAAGGTGACGCCTGAGGTCATCCAAATCGGCTGGAGCTATGCGGCGAGAACGCTCCCGGAAGGGGGTATTGTCGGTTAGGCAGATATGATGTTCCACACCCTTGGCCAAACCTACATCCCATTCCTCAGTTGAGAATACATTGGGATGCTGTGACAGCTTGTGCTGCAGTCTTTCTTTCCATTCTTTGCTTATTGAGCCATCCCCAAAGTGGAACAAAGAAGGGTCAATGAGGGGAAGGCAATTCAAGGGGTATGAATACTTGGGAAGGAACTGTAACTACAGGTCCTTCTCAAAATATTAGCATATTGTGATAAAGTTCATTATTTTCCATAATGTCATGATGAAAATTTAACATTCATATATTTTAGATTCATTGCACACTAACTGAAATATTTCAGGTTTTTTATTGTCTTAATACGGATGATTTTGGCATACAGCTCATGAAAACCCAAAATCCCTATCTCACAAAATTAGCATATCATTAAAAGGGTCTCTAAACGAGCTATGAACTAATCATCTGAATCAACGAGTTAACTCTAAACACCTGCAAAAGATTCCTGAGGCCTTTAAAACTCCCAGCCTGGTTCATCACTCAAAACCCGAGTGCTGTATCAAGGCACCTCAGTGGGAAGTTTGTGGGAAGGAAAAAGTGTGGCAGAAAACGCTGCACAACGAGAAGAGGTGACCGGACCCTGAGGAAGATTGTGGAGAAGGGCCGATTCCAGACCTTGGGGGACCTGCGGAAGCAGTGGACTGAGTCTGGAGTAGAAACATCCAGAGCCACCGTGCACAGGCGTGTGCAGGAAATGGGCTACAGGTGCCGCATTCCCCACGTCAAGCCACTTTTGAACCAGAAACAGCGGCAGAAGCGCCTGACCTGGGCTACAGAGAAGCAGCACTGGACTGTTGCTCAGTGGTCCAAAGTACTTTTTTCGGATGAAAGCAAATTCTGCATGTCATTCGGAAATCAAGGTGCCAGAGTCTGGAGGAAGACTGGGGAGAAGGAAATGCCAAAATGCCAGAAGTCCAGTGTCAAGTACCCACAGTCAGTGATGGTCTGGGGTGCCGTGTCAGCTGCTGGTGTTGGTCCACTGTGTTTTATCAAGGGCAGGGTCAATGCAGCTAGCTATCAGGAGATTTTGGAGCACATCATGCTTCCATCTGCTGAAAAGCTTTATGGAGATGAAGATTTCATTTTTCAGCACGACCTGGCACCTGCTCACAGTGCCAAAACCACTGGTAAATGGTTTACTGACCATGGTATCACTGTGCTCAATTGGCCTGCCAACTCTCCTGACCTGAACCCCATAGAGAATCTGTGGGATATTGTGAAGAGAACATTGAGAGACTCAAGACCCAACACTCTGGATGAGCTAAAGGCCGCTATCGAAGCATCCTGGGCCTCCATAAGACCTCAGCAGTGCCACAGGCTGATTGCCTCCATGCCACGCCGCATTGAAGCAGTCATTTCTGCCAAAGGATTCCCGACCAAGTATTGAGTGCATAACTGTACATGATTATTTGAAGGTTGACGTTTTTTGTATTAAAAACACTTTTCTTTTATTGGTCGGATGAAATATGCTAATTTTGTGAGATAGGAATTTTGGGTTTTCATGAGCTGTATGCCAAAATCATCCATATTAAGACAATAAAAGACCTGAAATATTTCAGTTAGTGTGCAATGAATCTAAAATATATGAATGTTAAATTTTCATCATTACATTATGGAAAATAATGAACTTTATCACAATATGCTAATATTTTGAGAAGGACCTGTATATATATATATATATATATATATATCAGTACACACCAAAATACCAAAATCAGTACAGACCAAAAGTTTGGACACACTCCAGCCACATGTGGTCTAACATTGTCCTGCATTAGGAGGAGCCCAGGACCAACCGCACCAGCATATGGTCTCACAAGGGGTCTGAGGATCTCATCTTGGTACCTAATGGCAGTCAGGCTACCTCTGGCCATGCAGCCCTCCAAAGAAATGCCACCCCACACCATTACTGACCCACCACTAAACCGGTCATGCTGAAGGATGTTGTAGGCAGCAGATCGCTCTCCATGGTGTCTCCAGACTCTGTCACATCGGTCACATCTGTGAAGAGAACAAGGCACCAGTGGCGAATTTGGTCATCCTGGTGTTCTCTGGCAAATGCCAAGCGTCCTGCACAGTGTTGGGCTGTGAGCACAACCCCCATTTGTGGACGTCGGGCCCTCATACCATCCCTCATGGAGTCGGTTTCTAACCGTTTGTGCAGACACATGCACATTTGTGGCCTGCTGGAGGTCATTTTGCAGGGCTCTGGCAGTGCTCCTCTTGTTCCTCCTTGCACAAAGGCGGAGGTAGCGGTCCTGCTGCTGGGTTGTTGCCCTCCTATGGCCTCCTCCACGTCTCTTGGTGTACTGGCCTGTCTTCTGGTAGCGCCTCCAGGCTCTGGACACTACGCTGACAGACACAGCAAACCTTCTTGCCACAGCTCGCATTGATGTGCCATCTTGTGTGGGTTGTAGAGTCCGTCTCATGCTACCACAAGTGTGAAAGCACCACCAACATTCAAAAGTGACCAAAACATCAGCCAGAAAGCATAGGTACTGAGAAGTGGTCTGTGGTCCCACCTGCAGAACCACTCCTTTATTGAGTGTGTCTTGCTAATCGCCAAAGATTTCCCCCTGTTGTCTATTCTATTCGAACAACAGCATGTGTAACTGATTGTCAATCAGTGTTGCTTCCTGAATGGACAGTTTGATTTTATAGAAGTTTGATTTACTTGGAGTTATATTGTGTTGTTTAAGTGTTCCCTTTATTTTTTTGAGCAGTGTATATATATATATATATATATGCATATATGCCCCCAGTGCCTCCCCAGCTCCCCCTCTAGCTACGCCCCTAAGTACCGGCAAGAATTTAAAACTACTTTCACCCCTGGGTACACCTGTAAGATAAAAAAAAACTGCTTTGTCACTTCTGAAAAAGAATTGTGGTTTATTGTGTCAAACATTTTATATCTAGAAATAACTAACTTATTTTACTCACTCTATTCTTTAAATGCAGGGCACATTGGCGACTACCTGATGAAAACCTACTAGCTCTTTAAAATCCAACAACCTCTGTTGCCCATTTTCCAGCTTCCTTGTAAATTTAATCTGTGTCTATCAAATTACATCCAATTGGACATTTCCTTCTGGTTGCTTTTTCTTTTGAAGTGTATGTAGACAGCAGCTACTTAGGTTACAGTTTTATTTACTTTTTGTTGTTTATTTAAGGCCCAGTTATAGCAAGGCAGGTTTCATACACACCCAAACCGGTAAATATGACTAGATGTGACTCGCCTCAACAGACAGTTGTCAAACACCACTCACTCAAGTCTGCTCCTGCTAAAATAGACATTAGTTCATTTACATCAAGTGAAAATTCTCACATGGGTCTGAGGTACTTTCACTTACCTATTGCCATATCCCTAGTCATAAATTTGATGCATCCTGTGGGCACACTAAGACTATAAAATATTTTGTTTATTTTGGTTTGCAATTAAACATGTATTTTGTGATGTAATTAATAAATGTCTTTACTTAAAAACTAAAAATAGTATTATGAAGGGCACACATAGTAGAATCGTGTGTTTTTTTGTTATTAATTATGTTTTTCTTTTTTGAATTGGTTTGGGGAGTTTGCTTCTTCCTGTCCATGCAAGAGGCATGGGCAAGGGCAGAGGACTTAATACCAGGAGCATAATGCCAGCTCAGCAGGACCAACTATGTGTTTAGATTTAAATGATTTGGTCCTTAGGTAGTATTGATGTTTAGATGTTTAGATTTGTGAACTATGTCATTTTGTGAATTTTGTTAGGTGAAATAAAGACTCACATTTGATGATCCTTTCCTGTGTCCTCTTTGTCTTTACTGCTTGGTCCCTCACAATGCTGCTGCACATCATTTAACTAATCCGCACTAATTTGCCCATATTTCACTGGTTTTGAGCTCATTGCACTGGTTGCCTGTTAATTTTGGGATTAATTTGTAAATTTGTGTATTTATTGTAAATTGATTTTAAATGGTCCTGCCCTTCACTACATCTCTGAGCTTTTACAGCCAGCCATATGTGCCCCCTCATTCTCTTATCTGCTGACCTGCTGTGCCTGTCAGTGCTGAGAACCAGGCGGAAGCCTAAAGGAGACCGTGCCTCTTCTTTAGCTTTGGGACCAGCACATTAGGCAGGCTTCCTACCTGATGATTTTTAAGTCTCTTTTAAAACCCCACATTTTTTCGCAGGCTTTTATAGGGCGTTTTATGTTATTATATTTTATGTTCGGTTATGCATATTTGATTGATTTGTATTTAGTTTATTTTATGCCTATATTTGTGTCTGAGCTGTACAGCACTATTGTCTAACTGTTGTTTTTTTAAGTGCTTTATAAATTAAGTTGGATTGGGAGAAGGGTGAATGGCATCTTCCTGCTTTCTGTTGGTGACAAATGGGCACTGGAAATGGTGTGGATCATACTTTGCCATTCTTGAACAACACTCTTTGCATGATTATCTCTTGGATTTTTACTGTGTACTGTAAGGTTGTATATTCTGATTTATACATCAAGTAATCACTTCTTCCAGTGTTTTTATGTTAAAGCTTCTGTCATGAAAATGACCTGGGGCTAATTCTTATATGTGATAATCTGGTTTAATGTTTTCTTACTGAAACCTTGGCACATGAAAAGGCAAGTTCCCCGTAAAAGATTTTTACACAGAAAAAATGTCATTAGCCAGAGGTATATAAATAGCCCACCTGAAATACTCAAAATCTTGATCGAATAGAAAACCTATCATTAAGATTTTAACTTGAGAAAATGTGCACATGTTGTAAATGGACTTACCTTTGTTTTTTTATATTTTGGTCAAATCACTGCATTGTTAAAACTTTATTGAATATACCCTTTACTTACACATATCACAGGCCAAGCATGGAGGTGGTATTATGATACAGAATGTTTTGCTGGCAGTGGTGCAGATGTATTCGTACCTGGAATAACAAACAAGGACTACAACTAAATTCTTCTGCTTCTCCTCATGTAACTATGACAATGATCCCAAACACACATCGAAACTGGTTTTGAAATGGACAACACAGGCTAATATAATGCTAATTGAATGACTCCAGCCTCAACTCTTAGGAAAACATATAGCACACACTGAAAAGCCATACCTGTACCAAGAAACTAACCAACCACTAACTACTTTACATGAGCTCTACAATTTCTGATCAGAAGAGTGTTCAACTATCCAGACAGAAAAATGCCCTAATCTTGCTCATATGTACAAAAGCATGTAACTCTGGAATTTGCTAAAGGATATGTATCCAATTATAAGTCGGGGTATATGTACAGTATGCATTGGAGACTGAATGTATAATCTTGCCTTCATGTGGATTAACAAAAATTCGAAACAAATTCCAGCTTGTTTTCAAATCTTAAATTGTATCTTTAGTTGTGTAATGGCAAGCCTCATAGGGGTGTTCCCCTTCTTTTCTGAAATGTAACAAAAGCAGAGCTGCAGTCATCAGAGCCACATCAGCTGTCAATCAAAATATGCAGCAGCGTCTCCCACGTCATGACCAACCAGCCACAATCCTAGTAAAACACAAAACAGAAGAAAAGGATTTTCTTGCATAGCTTACCATACAGAATATAATGGAAAGTATGTCATGGAAAAGAAAAAGCAGCTACAACAAAGACTGAAACGGTTTATAACTGGGTGAGACCAGTGAAAAGTGAACTCTGAGGGATTTTTATGAAGTTTTCCCAAGTTATTTTTCAATTTCACAAGGAGGGGAGCACAATGTGAAGCAACACTGTAAAAGTGAGTTGCACAAGAAATGCACAGCTGAAAAAGCCACCTGGTGATCTATGGACTCATTTTTACTCAAACCCAGAGATGACTGCCAGACAGACAAGGTAAAAGCAGCCGAGATTACCAATGTTAAACTTTAAAAGCTTGTAAAGTTTTTTTCAAAGTTGTGGAAATCCATTGTTTTGCATTAACAAAGCAGAGATTGATGAATGTAATGTAAGATCTTAGTTTAATTTAAATTTATGACATCATCATAGTGTTGGTAATGTATCCCACAATGTCCCTCATAAGCATCCTTGTTGCCCTACATTCGTTTTTCTGTTATCTGGTCACACTAGATATCTATAGGTCCAAATATCAGGAAAAACACACAGGCTGTTATAGAATGTCTTAATTTTTTCACCTGACTGTAAATATCAAGGAGCAGAGTCAACTTAAAAAAACTCTTCAAAGCACATGCACTGTGCTGTCTGCACACACATCTTTTGGTATTATACCTAAGACGTTTTTTAAATATACAAAAAGGCTACCCTTAAATAGGCTTTCTAATTATGACTCAGCAGCCTCCTGTCTTAAAGGCTTTCCTCACTTTGGGAAGTGGCTCAGAGAAGCAGTGTCCTCTTTATATTTAGAGGAGTTAACCCTCTAATGCATGTGCGTACTTAAGTTCAACTTTGTTCAAATTTGCAGAGACTTTCTATATAAAAACCAGGGAACTGCTGTAGAAAATCTTTATAAGCAGTTATGTGTGTGTGGTACATTGAAACCAAGACTGGGGCAGGGGGGTAAAAATTGGTTAACAGGCTCATCTTTATTAAGGATGTTTGCTTCTCAGACACAGTGAGCCAACAACTGTGCATCTGGAACTTCTTGAGCACTGACTAAACATTTATCTCTCTTGTTCATTTGTTGCAGTTGGAACAAGTCAGTAATTTTCTTCCTGTTGAATCAGTTGAATCAAAAAATAGCTACAAAACAAAATGTTAATCTTCCAAACTGGGCTGTTCTGTTGTGTTAACAATGACAAAGAGGAAACAAATATTGACTGGACTTCATGCAGACATGAACGAATAATGGTGTGTTTTATTTCTACAATCTATAACCCTTTCCAAGGACTTTGGGAGCAACTTTCTGTCTCATTTGGGAGCATCTCGGTTTACATCTTAAATGGAAAAATAGAATTATTTCAGTCCCTTCATCTTTCAAAGATTAGAAGAATGACATAGAAATTGCCCCTAATATTTTATACTTGCATGTAGATGTATAGCAAATGTACTGTATATATGTTTGAAGGTGCATAGTAATTGGAGTGGCAAGGAGGGTAAAATCTTCACAACATACAATGGCCACAGAAGGTAGCCTGAAGTATATATATATATATATTATGATGGGCTGCACCCCCCACCCTCCTCCAAACACACTTGTAAATACTACATAATGTATTTGTCCTTATTTGTATCCCTCTAAAATGTTTTTACACATTGTTGTGGAAACCTATGTTGAATTTCTTGTTGGGCACACAAACCTGACCAATAAAGTTGACACACAAACTGCCATGCAGCCTCTTTGTTCTGGAGAAGGGGTGGGTGATTTCTGTTTATAGATGTCCTACAAAAGAGTAGATACAAATGTAAAATAAGTAAAACATTGTTGAAATATTGCAGGAAATAAGAAGTAACACTGTAACTTACTCATGAACTGCCCCTCAAGCTAATCTTCATAATCCTCTTCATAATCCTCTTCCTCATCCTAATCATTGCAGCTGTCCAAAGAATATTCCATTTTGATGTCACTGGTCCACCATATGTTGTCCAAAACCTCCAAACCAGCAATTTTCCACTTAGCTTCAAAAAGACCATTGCATTCTGTTGCATTTTGTTTACACAGTCAGCCATGTCTGAGGTACCTTTAAATGGCATTGCCTTTGTTTAAATTGCTGTAAAACTAAAGGTATTTGTGCAAAACATATTTGGGGAATTGTTTTGTAAAAATTACACATCTACACTTACAGCCTGTCTGGAGGAGATAAAGGCATGGATGCAGCAATTCTTTCTCCACCTTAACAGTTCAAAAACTGAAGTGATTAAAATGGTACTTCACATCAGACTCAACAATAAAAAATTCTCAGCATTACCTTCTCTTGTCAGAACATTTCTGTTTCCAGCATGGTCACCAATCTTGGTGTAATTTTTGACAGCTCCCATCTGAAGGCCTCATTAAGCATATATGCAAAATCTCATTCTTCCACCTTCGAAATGTTGCTAAACCCCAGACTTCATTCTCCCTCTCTGATGCAGAAAGGCTTGTCCATACCTTTGTCTCCTCCAGACTTGACTATTGCAACACACTTTTCCTTGGGATTCCTAGGAAGAACATACAGAGATTACAGTATGTTTAGAACTGCACTGCCAGGATCCTGATAAGAGTGCGAAAACATGAACATATCACCCCCATTCTGGGTGATATGGGTGTTCGGGCCTTTTCCTGCACCGCTCTCTGTTGTGGAACAATTTGCCTCCACATCTGAGGGCTCCACAGACCCTGACACATTTTAAAACTGCCCTTAAAACCTTCCTTTTTACCCAATGTTTTTAATGGCCTCCTTTAAATGCTTTGTCCTGTTTTTATTATTTTGTTTGCATTTA
This sequence comes from Girardinichthys multiradiatus, assembly GCF_021462225.1. Lineage (NCBI taxonomy): Eukaryota > Metazoa > Chordata > Actinopteri > Cyprinodontiformes > Goodeidae > Girardinichthys > Girardinichthys multiradiatus. Next base: position 2,122,212 of record NC_061806.1, on the reverse strand, counting down.
ATGGCCTCAAGACTTTTCTTGTGTAGTTTTCTGCATTTTAATATCCCTGTTTTTATTAATTGTTTTCCTCTTTCTATTGACTGTAGCAGGAAATGTAAAGTGCATTACAAATAAAATCTATTTATTATTATTAAAGCTACTGCTTGCGAAGAATTTAAGAAAAAAATACCTGACAGCGTTTGATCTAGTTTTAGAGTTGGCAAAAAATGCGCATCTCTCTGCTTTACCTGCTGTCAGGTTGACTGGGCTTAATGGGTTAACTGGTGTATTCAGCCACGCTCTCCCCTCCTGCACACACAAAACATCCAGGGGGGCAAGATGGCCGACAGAGCAAACTGAGAGCCGCTAAGTTTAGTTTCACAACAGTAGAGCTGACTTCACCATCTCAAAACTTAATTACCGTTTGCAGGGAAAAAACCGACTAAATGCAAAGCACAAAAGTGTCGAACCTCGGAAGATACTAAAATCATGCCTCTCTAAGTTATTGCTAGACATAGTGATATTCTAAAAGAGAATCTGCACAACTACTCTCACAACTCCTCTGTGTCACTCCTCTGCCACACCTCTGCCTGTTACTCCAAAGAAGTCACCTGCTTCGTGAAAGCTCTGAATTGGCCATTTCAGAAACCGTTGTTGCCTCGCTGTCTGCTCTGATAAATACAAGATCAGATAATATAGAAAAAACTTTCAGCGCAAACACAATAAAAATAGAAGGCTTAAAGAAAACAATTTCACCAGCACTGAAATGAAGAGTATGAAAAAAAAAAAATCCCCCATAGAAGAGCAAGCCGCTCTTGAGTAAAAACATACAAATGACTGAGAATCACAGAGCTGGAGAGACACTCTGGGCATTGGGATTATTGACTGTATGGAGTTGCTGAGTGAGAAAAAGAAGATGCATTGGCAAAAGCAATTGCGAATTGTCAAGACATCCTACCAGAACAGAAGACAAACTTGCTGACTCCTTTGACAGTGCGCAGCCTGAGCTGCAAGCGTCCACCTGACTCTAAGCCAAGAGGAATGATTAACCAATTCTAAACAAGAGTATAGAGAGATGCTGTGTGGAAAGCTGCCAAGTTCTCCCATGCTCTACATGTTAAATTGCCTGTCACATAGAATTTTCATGATAAATCCAATTACATTTATGAAAAGGAAACATTGATACAATATTTTAAAAAGTAAATTCACGCCACTGAATTGGACAGTTGTTGATAGAGGCATTTCCAGACTATTCCTTTGCGATTTTGTTGTACTCTTTTATAATGTCAAAGGGGAACCCCCGCACGTAAACTGGCTACTGCGACAATGGCCAGCAACACAGCAGCAAACAATGTGATATTTATTTAGATATATTTTACTATCACAGAGAGACGCAGCAGAGTCAGGAGGAGAAAGTTAACTTTCATCAGATGGCAGAGCACAAGTGCGCTGTGTGCGGACGGCCATCTTACTCGACCAGAGTCTATTTTTGTCGGATGCCGGAGCACGGCTGGAGTCAATAAGCATAAATTATACCACAACACCAGGAAACAGAACGAGCACAACATCAGGATTTTCAAAAGAAATTGCTAAAGACAGACTAGATCTCGCTATATTTATATATACATGTGTATATATTAGCAGTTGTTTACATTAGATCAATTCAGTTACTGGTTTAACTAAGGTTTTATAAACCGAGCAATTAAACATTAAATGCACCAAATTAAGCAACTAATATAGCTTTGCTGCACTCAGTGTAGAACAAAACACATGAAAATATCTGCATAAAACTAAAATGAAGCAGTTTAACTGGTTTACCTTCCACAGAATGAGTTGTATCAAACTTACTACCGCATTCATCAATGGCTTTTATTGCGCGATCTGCATATGGTTCTTGGAGCTCCTCCAGGCTTCGCAGCAGGGGTGGTTAATAGACGCCATAAGAGTCCAAAAAAGAAGAAAAAAAAAAACAACAACCCAAGCAGTGCGGGCGGAGGGGGCCTTGTAAGGAGGGCCAGGAGGACCAGGAGGTCTTCCTGTGCATGCACAGAGTTCAGGTGGGTGACCAGGAGGTTGTCCCGGGCAGGCACAGAATTCAGGTGAGAGGCGTAGGGACCTGGGCGGCCGGCGGCGGTGAAGACATAGGAGTCGGCAGAGGCGTAGAAGTCTGGGCGGCCAGCGGTTGTGAAGTCGGTGAAGACATGGAGGCCAGCAGAGGCGTAGGAACCTGGATGGCCGGCGGTGGCGACATAGGCAAAGACCTGGAGGTTGGTGGAGATGAAGGGACCTGGGCAGCCGGCGACGAAGGCAAGAGCTGCAGGCCGGTCGTCCATGATCCTTACTGAAGCGACGTCAGGCAAACCAACAGACTGAAGCATAGACGGTGTCTGGCGGACCCTCAAAGGCAGAGACAGTGCCTGGCAAACCCTCAGATGCAGAGATGGCATCTGGCGAACGCTCCCAGAGACAGCTCATCCTCGAACCCCTTGTCACTGGGTTCAGAGACCAGAATAAAGACAGGTTTCTCCTCGAGCCTCTCAGAAAAAGGATCAGACTGCGGTTCGTCCTCAAACCCCTTGTCACTGGATTCAGGGACTAAAACAAGGATAGGTTTCTCCCCAAACTGCTCAGGAACAGGATCAGGCAGCGGTTCATCCCCGAACCGCTCAGGAACAGGATCAGGTGGCAGTTCATCCTTGAACCCTTCGTCACTGGGTTCAGAGGCCAGGACGGGGACCAGTCCTCGAGCCCCTAGAAAGCCTTGGGACCAAGAACTGGAGGTTGGATGTCTTCCATCCTCTCTGAGGCATCTGGCTAATCCTCAGAGGCAAAAGCAGGAGCTGAGGCATCTAGCTGATCTCCAGCGAAGACTGAAGCATCCAGCTGACCTCCAGCGAAGACTGAAGCAAGTGCTAAAGTGTCTAGCTGACCTCCAGTGAAGACTGAAGCTGGGGCGTCCGGCCAACCGTCAGTGGCATGAGGAGAAGCTGAGGCATGGCTAAGACCCTCAGAGACAGGAGCTGGCCCTGAGGCGTCGCCGGGACCCTCAGTGGTGCGAGAAAAAGCTGAGGTGTTGCCAAGGATCATTAGAGACAGGAACCAGACTTGAGGTGTCGCTGAGACCCTCAGTGACAGGAGCCGGACCTGAGGCGTCACCAGGACCCTTGTTGACTGGAGACTGCCCGACACCCGATGAGTGGAGCCGAGGCGTCGGCCGGACCCCCGAAGACTGGAGCCGAGGAGTCGGCTGGACCCCTGATGACTGGAGTCGAGGAGGCATGCTTGCGGTGTTGAGGCAGATTCCTTTGCGCTGCTCTGGAGACCTGGTGTGGCCTGTGCCGCAGCGCTCTGGAGACATGCCGTGGGTCGAGCTGCAGCACTGCTCTGAAGCATTGCGTGGCCTGAGCTGCAGCACCACTGTGGAGGCATGAGGCGGATGAAGGTGGCCAGCAGTAAAACTGCCTAACTGCTATCAAATAGTTTTTCTCCATCTCGCTGACTTTCTCCTTCAGCTCAGGGGAAGGATGCAGAAGAATGGTTCTTGTAAAAAGCTTGAGTTTACAAGCATACATCCTTAGCTGCTCCACCTGGTTAGGCGTTGCCCCAGTAACATGGGCTGGAGACGGCATGTGCGGAGCCACAGCGGGCCTAGGAACTGCCGTTTTGGTAGGTAAGAGCCTGTAAGAAGTCACTGTGGGAGACAAAAGCACAGGAAACCCCGCTGCAGTCCTCTCACCAGCGGACTTGGGAACCTCCTCTTTGCCGGCTGAAAAACAGGAAGCCGCTCCATCCCGACGATTCTTGCGGCGGGAGGAAGACATCGGATGGAGAGGAGAAGAGGATCAGCGACTAAGGGGATCTGTCACCAGATATGGAATCCGACTGGATCCGACTGCAGCTGAGGAGGCATTGGAGTATCAGCCAAACTCACCAAAACAGGATGCGCGGCCAGGGAAGCAGGGGGAGCAAGCCGCAGCAGAGGCAGAAAAAGGGGACAGCCTTCTCAGCTTCCCGGACCCTGGGCTATGTCGCGCTCCATCTGCTCCAGCAGCAGTGGAGGAGGCAGAACCTCCAGATCATCAGGGAGAAGCCTCTTAGCCTCCTCGATCTGCTGCTGAACCCAGCGATCTTTGGCAGCAACCTGTCTACTGTCCGCAAGGTCTAGGTTTGACGGAAACATTCTGTCAAGGAACGGTCTTTGAGTGGACCCCAGAATGTAGACAGGCAGGAAGCAGCATGGCGTGGTGAGTAACCAGATTTTTTTAATAAAACAAAAAGAGAACTCACAGCAGGTTGAAGGTGGCAGGTGCAGGCATGGACAAACTTGGATAAATTTAGGTAAGCATAGCATAGACAGAAGAACTGTGATGTTTCCACAAGGGCTGAACAGAAAAGCAATGAATATAAAGAGCATGGTACAGGTGAAACAGCGAGACTGATTGCATGGTGCAGGTGGAATGAATGAAGTTGATTACTGGTTGACAGATGCAGGGAGTAAATGATACAAACTAATTGGGGGAAAACACGTACAGAACATAAACTAGACAAGAATAATAAGAAACAAAAGCACAACCAGAAAAATAATAAACAAAAGCAGGATCCAAAAACACAAACCGGAAATAAGAATAAATAAAACCCAAACAAAAACCCAAACACCCTCAAATCATGACACCAGTTACAAATGGATGGTGTTCTCTCTGATGATGCCAATTCAATATCTAATGTCTGTTGCATTTTCTATAGTAACCTACACAGCTCTAAACGTGATAAGCAGCTACAACTTTATATCTAAAATCTAGAGAATCTAAAATGAATCAATCCAAGTGACAGAGTGTTTTGTGACACCCCTCTCACCTTGAAGGAGTTTCTTGACTCCATCAACTCAGTTAAAAACAGTAAATCCCCTGGCACAGAAGAAAACTAAAAGTGCTTCTCAGAACGCTTCTCAGTTGGCCCCATTTTTATGACAGGTGAAAGAACTGAAAATTCACACCCTTTAGCCTTACTCAAGCATTATTGCTCTAATTCCCAAATCTGACAGGTATGTCCATCACATTAATAACTGGAGGCCTATCTGTCTTCTTAATAATGATTATAAGACACTAATAATGCTTTCAGAAGACGTTCTAAGAAGTTAAAGAAGTTCTGAACACCATTAGAGACAAGACACAATCAGGCTTCATAGGAAAGTTTCACATTTTAAATAACTGACTGATGATGGATATACTTGACTACTCTGAACTAGTATTTGAAGATAGAAATTCAGAAAAAAATTTAAACTAATTTGATACAATAGAACATGATTTTATCTTTTGCTCACTTAAAAAAGGGTTTTTAGTAATTACTTTTGTACCACAATTAAAACTTCATATGCTAATAGTACAACTCTATCAAGCTAAAAATATGGTACAACTTCTAGATTTTACCTAAAACGAGAAATCTGAGAAAACCTTCCAATATCGCTTTACCTTTTCCTTTTCTTATTATGTACGCAAATTCTTGCATCTCAGACTATTATTAGTGATATCCAATATCCAATATTAATATTAATATTGGATATAATATATATAAATATATAATATTAATATTTTCTCTGAAGCTTCTGGTTCCCAATTAAATATAAAGAAAGAGTGTGAGACCAACTCTATATGTCATATTATTGTAAAAGATGAGTTAATTATCTAGGATAAAATCCTCTGTTAAATTTACTACAGTTATTAATTAAAACCCAAAAGAACTACATCAGTGGTTCCAAAGGCACTTATCTTTTAAAGGAAGAATCTTTTTAACCAAAAGCAGAAGCCATGTCATGGTTAACACATGCTGCTTTATCTCTACATCTAGACAACAAAATCAGTACCAAAACTCATCAAAGGCTATTTGGAGAATGTTATGAATAAATATGAGTCTGGATGGCCTAATCTTTTGAGAGTTTACCACCATGACTAATACATTTAAAAAAAAGTAGGATAGAAAACCTTGTTTAAAAACCCTACTTCCAGGTATCAAGATTTATACTTGCACTTGATCTTGGGATTGCCTTGTTTTCTTGCAAAGCAGCATACTCCTCTGTATAAGCATCTCTTTAAACTGGCATGAGAATAAGTTATTTGCCTCTTTCCAACTCCTCTGGAGATCGAAGTTTGTCACAATTATGCCATCCTTTGCACAAGTTGGAGGCATCTGAGTTGTTCAAATGGCTTTGTTGGATTAGACAGAAAACTGCTCTCAGCATGAAGAAACTTTTGGAGCTATGCTCCAACACAGACCAAGGCTTCTGTTGGGACTCACAGCCATGGATTTCAACATTAAACTCCGGTACGGACATTTCTGGAACTTTCAAAATAAAGTGCATTAACCTTCTTCCGGCACAGCCAGGAAACGGGATAACTGTGGACTTCCTGTGACGCCACTACCCAAATAAAAAAACAGCTGTTGCTACATCCGCCCTCTTTCCACACAGCCTTCAAGAGGGACCGGTCAGGGGAGGCCGAGTGCGCTGATGTCTTTTGCAGGCAAAAAGACATAAACTCCTCAAACTGGATCCAGGAGTGTCTTTCATCATAGATCAAATGCAAAGATAAGTACAAATGAAATACTGTCTGTATATCCGGTATTTTCATTCATGAACGGGGGTAATTAAGGTACAAGTAGAGTTGCCAATCGTCCCTTGAAAAACGGAATCGTCCCGTATTTAGAATAAAAAGTACGCGTCCCGTATTTAGCTGAAACGGGACGCACGTAGTCCGTATTACTAGGTGGATCAAAAATCTTCACTAAAATGTCAATAGAATTAATAAATGATGGGTTGCTTTATATTTAACATTACGATAAATTCATTACCAGCCATATCCTGCTCTGTGACCAATGAGCTGACAGAATATTTCAACACATCTCATTGGCCAGCAGGTACCGTTGCTAAGCTCGCCGCTTACGTGACAAAAAAGGCCCGGGCGTGTTCAGCGCTCGTAACCAGCGCGGCGTGGTTCCGCCGCAGGAGATCTACGGACACCGTGAAAGTTCAAACAACGTGTTTCGGCAAAGTTGTCCCACTTTCTTACAACTGTGCTCTCATGATAGATAGATAGATAGATAGATAGATAGATAGATAGATAGATAGATAGATAGATAGATAGATAGATAGATAGATAGATAGATAGATAGATAGATAGATAGATAGATAGATAGATAGATAGATAGATAGATAGATAGATAGATAGATAGATAGATAGATAGATAGATAGATAGATAGATAGATAGATAGATAGATAGATAGATAGATAGATAGAGAGGAACAGCAGAGAGGTGGATGCAAGTTCTTCAGGCAGCTGATATCCTCAACATCCAGGCTATTGTACCCTTTGTCCTCAGCATCCCTTCTTCTAGTGGGTTTGTGGAAAATATTTTCTCCATCATGAAAAATAAGTAGACTTATGTGAGGAACAAATGTTCTACAGAATTAATGAGAAGTGAGCTAATTGTCAGTCTAATTAATGAAATGTTCTGCTCAGAGTTTTACTCGGTAGTCATGAAAAGCAAACAACTCCTTGCAGCAGCAAGAGCTCAAATGAAATATAAATGGAAAAAATAGGTTGTTTCCACATAATTCAGCACAGCAGTTTTTAGTTCACTAGTTCAATATTTTTTTCACTACACCTGTACAGTCATGGCCTTTAAGGCACAAGTGTTTATGTTCACAACTTTTCTACAGACTTTTTGTTTGCACTAAATGCACTATTACGAAAATGTTTTGCATTATACTGTTATCTTTTTTTATATTGTTTTAAGTTAAGCAGGACGGAGGTCTTTTCAATAGTGGTTTATTTATTTTAGAAGGATATATATTTTAGTCTGGTCATTTTATTTTGCAAAAAGAATAAATTATTTTATAAATTGCTGTATAATTGTTTTTCCATGGATATTTGTATCAGTCAAAACATGCATCGAATTAAACTTGGGTTCGAGTCAAAGTCATTTCACACAAAGAAAAAGGGTGAAAAAATCACCAGGCCGGTAGAGGTGCAGACAGTGGAGTTGGATAGCCCTACCAGGAGGTGTCCCTTATTTACTTATCAAGGAGTTGGCAACCCTAGGTACAAGCATTGCTTGACTGTCTCTCCGAGCCCCCGCAGACGCAAACGGTGGATACCTTCTTCAAACTTCGCCCTTGGACAACGTTTCCTCACCACGGTTCATGAGGTTAGGTTTGGGCAGATTAACAGTTAGCATGAAATAATCTGAACGTTTTCATTTATGAAGTTTAGTTTTGTTTTTGTGAAACTCGGCCATCTTAGGGCTAGCAGGCTATCTGCAGCACACGTTTGCAGCCCTGTTTGTGTTCTGTGTTTGTGTTTTTAAGTTAAGTCAAATTTTACTTGAAGGGTGATTTTAAACACAGAAGATTGCTCATAACGCGCCATACGCGCTTATGCATTTTAACCCTTATATTAACTGATGTATTTTAAAGGTATGTGTTTGATTCCGGTGCTAAGCTATCAGCTTCTTTGTTAGCTTCAACTGCTAACAGGTAAGAACACGTGCTACTAAAGAGTATTTAACAGAAAGGTTGTTCGTTTTCAAGCTAGAGAATAATAGTCCCTGAACATCATTTACTAGATTTGATAACTAAGTAAACACCATTAAGCCCAATTTCTCCACAAAGATTTGGCTCTTTTCCAAAATACTCCCTTAATAATATTTCTTCAAATATTATTTAAATAATTAAAGGCAGCTAATTAGACACCGTTGAGAAATGGTCATCCAGAAGGTTGGTTTTATTCAGCAAATCATTCTTTAAAACATTATTTTATTAAAATAATATTTTATCTGATCTTGCATTGTGAAGGGTTGTCTAAATGTTTGCTGATTATTGCCCAAGTTAGTTCCAAGACTAACTTCACTTCACTTCCAGATTCTTCAAGATAATCCTTGGTTCTCAAACATAAACATTGCATGGTAATGTTGCATCATTCTTTAAAGGTCATGATTTCCAATCATCTTTAATCAACTTGTTTATATTGTACATAGTCCATTAGTCTTCGTTATTCTTTAATTCTGCTTGGTAGTTTAGTTGGATTGTTTTAGCAAAGTAAAGAGTTTATTGATTGAAATATGTTTGACTTTGAGTTTACTTATTTTTGTTAATAAATTCTTGTATTAAGAAATCAGAGTTTATGCTGTTCAATAATGTCAGAGCTCGTCTCACACCTTTCCATTTTGTCCTAATACCATCGCCTTAATGGGCTGGTATTCACAGGACAACCCTCAACAGACCGAAATACTATTTGATAAAATATTAAAATATTAATATTAAATAATATTCTCAGATTCATAATCCCAACAACAGCCAGCTAGTTTTCCTGGGGTCCTTAAAAACATATACAAAAATATTATCAATGTAATAGATAAACATACACCATTCAAAGTCATTTCTATAATATTTAGACAGAAGTTAAAAATTACAAGATACAAAGACATTTCCATTAAACTTAGACATAAAAATATAGTTTATACATATACTGCATCTGTCAACAATCTGCATTCATACATAATAGTCATTCAGTTTATTTTACAAATAGTTGACACCTTTATTTTTCCTCAGTTGTCCTTTAAATAAAGACATTTGTTCTATGGTAAGGCATTCCATTCTTTCATAGCTCTATAAATTAAGGTTTTTTTAAGAAAATGTGTAATTGCTTTTTGAATTAAAAACCGTCCTTCAGAAGCAAGTCTGGTAGCATAGCCATACAATTCTCTATTTTAAATTGACTAAATAAGAACAATGGATTTTTAAATTGTAATATTTTCCAAGTAGAAAACAACAAAGAGGCCAATACCTGATCCTGAACTTTCAGCCACCCCAGTTTTGAATGCATATTTTTTATACTTGTTCTATGAGAGCAGTTGAGAGCCATATGTGCAGCCTTATTTTGCATCACTTGCATTCGCTCTGTCTTTTTTTTAGCGTTGACCCAGATAATCTGACAATAGTCTATTTGAGAGATTATTAAAGTTCTCACAACAATCTTCGACAAATTAGATGGAAGGTACTGATATATTTTTACTGCAGCTAAAGATTTTCCTATATTTTTTGTCAAAAGTTCAATCCATACAGCTTTAATTTTTCTAAACGTAAACTGTGATCTATTAAATCAAAGGCAGCTGAAAAGTCTAATAGGACTGCTCCCCAAATCCTTTGGCTATCCAGCTCTCTGTAACAATTGGTCACTCATTTGTATCAATGGTGTAAAAGTAGATAATCCTGTCCCATAAGCATGTTGAAAACATGATAACTCATTTTTTTGGAAATAAGACTGTATTTTATCAAATACTACTTTTTTCAAAAATCTTGCTTAAAGCAGGTAGCAGGCTTATTGGCTGGCTCTTATGGCCAAAAAAGGTTTTTTCTTATCCCCCATTTGTGGATGTCGGGCCCTCATACCATCCTCATGGAGTCAGTTTCTAACCATTTGTGCAGACACATGCACATTTGTGGCCTGCTGGAGGTCTGGCAGTGCTCCTCCTGTTCCTCCTTGCACAAAGGCGGAGGTAGCGGTCCTGCTGCTGGGTTGTTGCCCTCCTACGGCCTCTTCCACGTCTCCTGGTGTACTGGGCTGTCTCCTGGTAGTGCCTCCAGCCTCTGGACACTACGCTGACAGACACAGCAAACCTTCTTGCCACAGCTCGCATTGATGTGCCATCCTGGAGGAGCTGCACTACCTGAGCCACTTGTGTGGGTTGTAGAGTCCGTCTTATGCTACCACGAGTGTGAAAGCACCACCAACATTCAAAAGTGACCAAAACATCAGCCAGAAAGCATAGATACTGAGAAGTGGTCTGTGGTCCCCACCTGCAGAACCACTCCTTTATTGAGTGTTTCTTGCTAATCGCCAAAGATTTCCCCCTGTTGACTATTCTATTTGCACAACAGCATGTGAAATTGCTAGTCAATCAGTGTTGCTTCCTAAGTGGACAGTTTAATTTCACAGAAGTTTGATTTACTTGGAGTTATATTGTGTTGTTTAAGTGTTCCCTTTATTTTTTTGAGCAGTGTTTATGTATACATATATGCCTCCTGGATGCCTCCCTCAGGAGGTGTTCCAGGCACGTCCCACTGGGAAGAGGCCCAGGACACGCTGGAGGGACTATGTCTGTCGGCTGGCCTGGGAACGCCTTGGGTTCCCCCCGCAGAAGCTGGAGGATGTGTCTGGGGAGAGGGAAGTCTGGGTGTTTCTACTGAGTCTGCTGCCACTGCAATCCGGTCCTGGATAGGGCGGAAGAAGAGAAGACGACGAGTATGAGTACATACATACATATTTATATATCTATATCTTTTCTACTTCTGTCTCTCTTCCTGCTCAGACACTTTCTCCTAAGCTTCCTGCTTGCTTGCATTCTTTTACTCCTAATTTTTTATCTCTTTGCCAAAATTACGGAAATATTGGACTAAAACTACTTCTTACCAGCGACTCCCAAGGATTATTATTATAATTTTTTTTTTCCTAAAGGATTTTAATGTTTTTATAATCGAACTCGAAAGAAGGACAAGTTGATGCCAGCTATTCCGCACAAAATGCCTCCCTTCACCACAGAGGACTTTGACAAACGTTTACAGAAATTGGCTGTTTTGTAGATGAAAATCCATCAACTAGAAGTGAATGTGGAGGTGAATATGAGGTACAACAATGATTCAACTCTGCCTGTGATCCCAAACAGTGACAGCCAGCTCAACAACTAAGCCGGCAATCAGAACACTGAGAATAAACCTACTGGCAGACCCCCCTGGCATGTTTTAGGCGCATGCCCAAAAAATCATGGTGGTTAACTCACTGGAAGATCTCAGAAATTAAATAAATTAGAATGGCCAGAATTAAAGAGAAATGCCCCCGTTTCCCCTCGGAAAAGGAGACTTCGACAGCGAGCTGCTGTCACAACAACTGATAGGAGTGAGACACCTGGAAATAATGGAGTTCTCCTCCAAAACAGATTTGCTCCACTACAGAATGAAAACCAGGAAAATGATCCATCTTCTGAGAACAATAAAAGGTTTGAGAACAACCTTCATTCTAAACAGTCTTCTCCTAAATTGCCAGAGAAAAAGTGCCCCACCGGACCAAGATCCCTAATAGTGGGCAACACAGCTGTGGATGGGATTAAAAACTTCTGCAACAAGAAAAACACAGAAGTTATGTTTGGTACCAGTAACGTGGTCTCTGATATCTCAGAGAATATTCTTGCAATCACAGAAAAGCGCCTGTGTCTAGAAAACCTTATTATACACTGTGGAGCCATGGATGACGTGGCTAAGAAAAAATCAGAAGGATTGAAGGAGGATTTCACTCGTCTGCTGAATATTGTCAGAGGTCTCAATATCAAGGTGTTTCTCAGCGGACCCTTTGCACCGATTTTCTGTGGAGATGAGATTTTTTCGAGACTTCTGATGATTAACAAGTGGTTCAAAAAAACACGTGCTACTACATCTGTGAACTTCATCGACAACTTCAATATTTTTGGGGAAAAAAGACAACTCTTCAAGCAAGATGATTTCTGTTTGAACAAGCCAGGAGCCAGACGTCTCACATCTAATCTCTTCTATTCGGTAAATAATCCGCCAGCAGCTTCAACCTTCAGCAGAGAACATGGAGTATCAACAACAATGATAACGCTGCCTCCAACAGCTCCAGCAGAGACATCTGGCCAGTTGACTGAGAAAGAGAGGTCATCACAAAAGGTCTCCCCGTTGAAATCCACAGGAGAAGTGGACCCTCCCGTTAAACCCCCCTCAGCCCTGAGCCAGACCCAGACCGCACAGAACTTTCCCATCTCCCCACTGAGCCCGATTTTTGCTTTACTGGATTCTGATAACATGAAAGGAGCTCTTAAAATCGGGACCCAAATGGCTCTGACATCTTCTCCATTCAACACCCCCCGTGGCCGAGGCCCTGCTACTAAACCAACATCTTCCAAATGCCGCAGACCTCCACTACCTCCTAATCTATCTCCTCCTAATCAGGACCTTCAAATCACTTTACTGTGATACAGTCTGGGCCCCAGTGGTAACTCTATCAGAAATGAGCATGTCCAGAAAAATCTTGGGCCCCTAATAGGAGATAGTTGTAAAATCTCTGTGCTTATACGTGACAGAAAGAACAAAGCTAAAAAGGATAGGAGACAGTAATAAACAATCAAAAAAAGCCACAAACTGTCAGGTACAAAAAGACACAGAGTTAATATCAGCAACTAAGTCATATAAACTGGCTTCATTGAACATTAGATCTCTGTCAGAAAAATCATTTTTAATCAATGACTTCATTACTGACCACGATCTTGATGTTCTGTTTTTAACAGAAACATGGTTACATGAATTTAATGAAGCTCCCATCCTGAGAGAGTCGATGCCTCCAAACTACAATTTTCTTTGTGAGAGCAGACAGCAAAGAAAAGGTGGAGGCGTGGCCACTCTGTTTAAAGATTTATTAGAGTGTAAAAATTTATTTCTGGGCAAATTTGTCTCTTTTAAATATTTGTCTCTCCGGGTAAAGAGCCCGGTCTGAACCATGTTCTTGAATATTTACAGGCCTCCTAAGTCCAAAACAAACTTTATCAGTGATTTTAATGAGCTTTTATCTGTGATATGTGTTGATTATGAAGGTTTAATTATTGTGGGAGACTTCAACATTCACATGGACAATCCTGAAGACAAAAGTACAATAGATCTATGTGACACTCTTAGAAATGTTGGTTTGACTCAACATGTTAAACAGCAAACGCACAAACAGGGACATATTTTGGACTTGATCATCACTAAGGGTCTAAATATTTCCAAGGTGTCTGTAACTGATGTTGCTCTATCTGACCACTTTTCTGTTATTTTTGAAAGCATCATCTCCAATGATTCAATTAGGCAAAGCGATATTATAAGAAAACGCATCTTTAAGGACGGTGCTGCTGAAACCTTTTTTCAGATTTACTCTTCTACCTCCACTTTGCCCTGTAACACTGTAGATGAGCTGGTAGAAAACTTTCATTCTAAAATCTCGGACATCATTGATTCAATTGCTCCAATTAAAGTAAAAGTCGTTTCTGGGAAGAAAATGTCTCCGTGGAGAAGTGCTCCACCAGTCAGAAGTGAATAAAAGGAGTGTCGAAAAGCTGAACGCAGGTGGCGAAAGACTGGACTCCAGGTTCACTATATTATCTATAAAGAGAGACTATACAGATATAACCTACAACTGGAAAATGCAAGGGAATCTTTCTTTTTTGAGATCATCAGCAAAAACATTAACAATGCTCGTGCATTATTTGCCACGGTCGACAGGATAACAAACCCTCCTGTAACTGTAGCATCTGAATTCCACTCTACCAGGACCTGCAATGAATTTGCTAAATTCTTTACTGAAAAAACCCAAAAGATCATAGGGGCCGTCAGCACATCCACATCAACTCCAGTACCAATGTTGTCTCCAACTAGAACTGATTTTGACAAAATTTCCCAATTTCATCAAATAAACTACAAAAAATTTGAAGAAATCGTACAGCAACTAAGCTCGTCTTCCCGCTGTCTCGATCTTTTACCCACAGCCTTCCTTCAGAAAGCTTTGCCTGTAATAACATCTGATTTAACACAAATAATAAACAAGTCCCTTTTGTCAGGTGTTTTCCCCAAGGCCCTAAAAACAGCAATTATCAAACCTCTATTGAAAAACAGCAACTTGGACAAGCTGCTACTACAGAACTACAGGCCTATATCAAACCTGCCCTTCATCAGCAAGATTATTGAAAAAGCTGTTTCAACAGTTAAACAACTTCCTAACAATGACCAACCGCTTCGATGTCTTCCAGTCAGGCTTCCTGCTCACCACAGTACAGAGACTGCCCTTGTCAAGGTGTTCAGTGACATCCGTATAAATGCAGACTGTGGAAGAACCACAGTGCTGGTATTATTGGACCTTAGTGCAGCATTCGACACAGTTGATCACTCCATTTTAATAGAGCGACTGGGAAACTGGGTCGGCCTTTCTGGTACAGCACTCAATTGGTTTAAATCCTGCTTGAAGGACAGGGACTTTTTTGTGTCAGTAGGTAATTTTACATTAGAGACCACGAAAATAACATGTGGCGTTCCCCAAGGGTCCATATTAGGGCCCCTCCTATTCAATATCTACATGCTCCCCCTAACTCAGATTTTAATAAACAACAACGTAAGTTATCATAACTGCAGACGACACACAGCTATACGTTACGATGTCATCAGGTGACCATGAACCCATTCAAGCGCTGGGTAAATGCTTAGAAGAAGTTAATGCTTGGATGTGCCAACATTTTCTTCAGCTGAATCAAAACAAAACTGAAGTAATAATCTTTGGACCAAAGGAAGAGCATTTAAAAGTTAGCGCACAGCTTCAGTTAATACAGCTAGAAACCACCAGTCAGGCTCGAAACCTGGGTGTAGTGATGGACTCAGACCTGAACCTTTAGAGGAACATAAAGACAGTAACAAGGTCAGCCTTCTATCACCTAAAGAACATCTCCAGGATTAAAGGACTAATGTCTCAGCAGAACCTTGAAAAACTAATTCATGCGTTGATCTTTAGTAGAATTGATTACTGCAACGGTGTCTTCACAGGTCTGCCTGAAAAGTTGATCAAACAGCTGCAGTTGATCCAGAACGCTGCTGCCCGCGTCCTCACTAGAACTAAGAAAGTGGACCACATCAGCCCGGTTCTAAAGTCCCTACACTGGCTCCCCGTATCTCAAAGAATAGGCTTTAAAATACTTCTGTTGGTCTATAAATCACTGAATGGCTTAGCACCAAATACATTACAGACTTGTTGTCAGTGTATCAACCACCCAGACCTCTCAGGTCTTCTGGCTCAAATCTACTCTGCATACCCAGAACCAGAACCAAACAAGCAGCTTTTAGTTCTTATGCTCCACTAATCTGGAATAAACTCCCAGAAAACTTAAAAGCACCGAAACCCTAAATTGCTTTAAATCAAGATTAAAAACTTATTTGTTTAGAGTGGCCTTTGAATGTGTTATCTAAACATTATTAATTAATTTTTCAGTCCAATTCTCCATTCATTTTTTTATCCATCATTCTATTCTCTTTATTTTTTGAATTACCTCTGTTGTTTGATTTTCTGTATCATTGTAATGTTTTTCCTTATGTACAGCGCCTCGAGCGCCTTGTTGCTGAAAATCATTATATAAATAAACTTGACTTGAATATCATATATATATATATATATATACATATACTTAATGAATTTAATGATTACTTAATGATAATAAAGACTTGAATTTATATCAATTTGTTATTATGTGTATTTAAAACAAAAGAAACATTTGCATCTGCAACAATTTTAATTTACATTTGTTGAGTCACGCCATTTTAGTCAGGTAAACGACTGTTACTAAGCAGTTCAGCATCCGTCGCAACAACGGACGTCAAAGCTCAATCAGGGTCGCTGCTCTGTTGTCACCAGAGTTTATAAACACCCGAGAAAACAAACGTCTAATCGTTATTTCCAGCCATAGTGTCATGAGACTACGTTTGGAGACACATCTTTGGAAAAATAGAAGCTTGCGGGTGGGTTACTTTTCCTCCACACTGGCCGTTCCTGGAAGAACTTGAAAGCGAGAAATCTATCTGATACAAGAAGATCAAAAGATCCATATCCCAATCAAAGACTGTCAGACCCATTCTCAAGCCGGTGAAGAGAAGAAATCAACTTCAAAGTAATTTTGTTCTTTTCATATCAAATCGGATAGGTGTATTTAGAGGTCTGGGCAGGGTGAGGCATAGTTAAGGTGTATTCGGATCACTTTTGGTTAATCCAAGGTATTAACTGGTTGCATTAAATGTTGGTTGAAGTGTTTTATGCTGAACTGTTTTGATTTGCTGTCTGAAAACTGTTGAACTGCAAAATGTGGTTGTGCTCAGCGAAGTTTAGGTGCGTTTGTCCTGCTGATTGCCAGTCAGCCAGGAGTTAAAGTGAACTTTTAGAGGTTTTTCAGCAGTCTGCGGTGTGGGCCTTGTGGCCTGGCCACCCCATTGTTCCATCATTTTAATACCATTGGGGTTTTTCTACCGAGCTCCCGCTTCAGAGTTCTATGACCCTTTGTCGAGATTTGGGGCTATCAGCTGTTGGTGGCTAAGGGGCCAGCTGCCAGATGCTCTGCATCTGGGGCGTGGCCTACTGTTCTACCAGCTGAGAGCCGCTGTCGAGACGCACACACGGAGAAAGGCTTCGTAGTGTACCCCTTTTGTAGAATAGTGCACACTCAATTAAGTGGATTTTGTTAAACTAAATAGTCAGTTATAAGAAGGACTTGTGGTTTAATACATTTTCATATAGATAAAGAGACAGTGTTTGTGTTTAATTTGTGTAAGAGTGATTATCTGTCAAAGTAAGTTAGTGTTCCACACCATTTGGTAAAGTGGTTGATAACACAGTGAAATTTGCCGTGGTTTTGGTTATTATCAATTATTAATGATAATTAACTAATTGTAATTATTAAATACTGTGAGCCAATAATCGCACCACCAGAGTGCATCTCTGATCTTTATTTGTAAAAAATGATTTTTGGTTAGAATAAAAAAAAGAATATAAAATGAAGAAAATAAATAAATGATTTATCTGTTATGATGCTTGTTCACCTTAGAAGGGAGAATAGCTCTACTATGGTTCATCCAACTTAAGAGGAGTAAGTTATTGTTCTGACATTTTCCTCTTGTTCTTATTGAACGTTTTTGCTTTAAGGTTTATTTCGGTTAATGCTCGAGGCTTAAGAGGCATTACTAAACGCAAGGCAGTATACAAAGTACAGACTTTTGCTTGGTTCAGGAATCACATTCTACTGTTGAAGATTACAACTTCTGGAAATCGCAATGGGGCAAGAACTTATGGATGTCCCACCAATATAGCCATTTAGCTGGAACTCTAATATTTAAGCACAAATTTAACAGGAAGGTTAATGTTACTCAATCGGAGTCAAATGGACATTATATATTGATAGTTTTCTGTTACTGTAACCAGAATTTATTTTTTAGGAAACATTTATGGTTACACAAATACGAGTATTGTAGAAAGGTTCTCTGATGTCAAAATAATACTGGGAGGGGATTTTAATTGTCCACTTAAGAACAAAATTGATAGATGGCTGGAAAGGATTAGAGCTAACTTGTTTTTGACTGATTTCATAAATGATAGAGGTCTTGCTGATATCTGGGGAGTTAATCCAGGTAATAGAGAGTTTACAAACAGGGCTGGTTCTCTACAATCTAGAAGAGTTTTTTGATTGATCTCAGAATCCCTTACTCAACTGAAGTGTAAAATGGAAATTATGCCAAAACCCTTAACAGACCACAGAGCAATTGTACCAACTTTACATTTATCACCAAACAAGCCAACTCAGAGATATCCAGCCTATTGTAAACTAAATGCTCTTTTTTACAAAATGAATATCTAAGGGAAATAGTAAGAAATAAAGTTTCAGAATATTTTAAGACTGTTGAAGGGGATTATCAAAAACAGTGGGAACTTTAAAAATTTGAGCTAAGAATCTTTTTTTTATAGAATTTGGTTCTAAATAAAAAAGGGAAGAATAACAGAGGAAAATACATTAATAACCAACCTTACTTCGCTATCTTCCATTTTGCCAGAAAACCTATCTGAACGACAGCAAGCAGAACTCCTTTCTTTACTTTAACTAGATCGATTGTACATAAATAAAGCTAAAGGTGCATTTTTAAGTATCATTATTTGAGGGTGTTTTGGTTTTTTGTTTGGGTTTTAGTTATTCTTATTTCCAGTTTATGTTTTGGATCTTGTTTCTGTTTATTATTTTCCTGGCTGTGCTTTAGTTTCTTATTATTGTTCATGTTCTGTATGTTATGTTTTCCTGATTAGTTTTGTATCTTTGGATTTCTGTTTTGACCAGTCACGTTTTGTTCTCCCTGCCTCTGTCAGCTATAGCAATTAACTTTATTCGGTCCAGCTGCACTAAGCAATCAGTCTCCCCTTTCACCTGTATAATGCTCCATTTATACTCCATTTATACTACATCAGTCTGTTTGCTCATCACGGAAACATCACCACTTCTGTTTGCCCTCCACGCATGTTAATTGTTTTGTTCCTGCCTCCACGTTGGAGTTATGTGTCATGCTTAAAATAAACCGTCCATACCAATGTTAAAATGCCTGTCCATCTGCATTCTGGGGTCTTCCGTCACACCGTTCCTGACAGTAAGATCAAGAGTGAAATGGTTAGAGGAGGGTGAGTAGAATTCTAGTTACTTTTTTAAATTGGAAAAACAAAGAAAAAAAAATAAAATAAACAGTGTCTCTTCAAATGGTACTATTGTAGATTATCCTAGTGATTTATCCAAGATTTGTGAAAATTACTATAAAATGCTGTATACCTTAAATATTCCAGTTACTCAAATGGATGATTTTTTTTCTAAGAATCTTGGTGATATTAAAACAATTGGAGATGTCAAAAATTTGTGATTCGCATATAACTCTTACAGAAATTTCAGATACTATTAAAAAACTTAAATTAAACAAATCCCCAGGAACTGATGGGCTAACCTCTGAATTTCATAAATTATTCTCAACCCAACTTATTCCCTTTCTATTGAATGTTTTTACAGAAAGTATACAGAAACAATAACTACCATCCACACTACGTCAAGGTCTAATTATACTGATCCCTAAACCACAAAAAGATGTAATAATTTTAGCCCTATCACATTACTAAATAATGGTTATATAATCTTTGCACAATGTTTGGCTAGTAAATTAAAAACTGTATTTAACAATGTTATTGGAGAATCTCAAAATGGTTTTATGGTTTCCTATAATTGTGTTAGACCTATTAGACTACTCTGACTTAATAACAGAAAATAGCTTTATTCTCTTTGCCTTGAGACAACATGTGTTGTGAATTGGCGCTATATAAATAAACGGAATTGAATTGAATTCTTTCTTGACTTCCATTAAGCTTTTGATTCACTGGAACATAATTTACTCTTTAAAACGCTAGACCTCTTTTTTTTTAAAAGACTACACTCAAATAGAGTATGCCATAAACTGCTCAATGATTTTTCTTCAGCCTCTTGTTAAACTTAATCTCTCTAAATGCAAATTTATTCCCATTAAAACCTGGCATGCTACAGAAATCTCAGGAATTCCAGTAAAACATAAAGTTAAATATCTTGGTATTTCTATCATAAAAGAAGAAAACTAAAGATCAAGTGAAAATTTCAACCCCCTTAGTCCATTAGTACAGAATAAATTTTATATGTGGCTACAGAGAAATCTGTCCATCTCTGGCTGTGTATTACATTCAAAAGCTGAAGGTCTTTCCAGTCTGGTGCAATCAGATCACCTCAAAGTAGATAAAATATTATTTGATTTTTATTTGAAAGAAAAAGGTTAATCTTATCCGGGAAAAATACAATGATAAATAAATTGTGCTCTGGTGGATTTAATGTACTAGATTTTCAAACTCTGAATTCCTCCTTTAAAATTAGGTGGATCAATAGGTATCTTCTGAATCAAAACTCTCTATGGAACTTTATCTCAGCACATGTAAGCTTTAGGTGGTTTATCTTTTCTTTTGAGAAGTAATTAAAGTATTAAAAAAATTCCAGTTAAACCTTCCCATTTCCACAAACAGATATTGTTATGCTGGAATTTGATACATAAACATAACTTTTCACCACACAAATACTATATTTGGAATAACGAAGACATCTGTTTTAAACACCAATCTATTTTTCTTAAAAACTTTCATGACAAAGGCATTGTTTGTGTACTTCAGCTTTTCATCAAAGAAGGTAATACTTACTGTTATAATGAATTTCTGAACACACATAGGTTTCCTGTACTGCCAAGAGAATTTGCAATCATGTTTGCTGACATTCCTTCTGGGGTGAAAATGTTAATATCAACCTGTTTACTGATTACTTAACAGAACAATTATTTATTGGCAACTCTGATCCATGCTTAAGTAGAAAAACCAATAATAAATGTATTAGAGAACTAATAATAAGAGACCATATGAGTAAACCAGCTTCCACATTTTTCTGAGATAATATTTTTTGTGATATTTGTTGGAAAAATGTTTGGTTATTACTGAAAAAATACTTCATAACTAATAAGATTTGAGAAGTGTCTCTAAAGATTCTGCATAGGTGTTATCCTGTTAATAGTAAAATATTTAGATATCAACCAAATGTAAACCCATTGTGTTCATTCTGCCACAACTCTGAGGAAACCTTCACTCATCTTTTCTGGGACTGCTCTTATACCCAAATGTTTTGGAAAGATATAAGTTTGTTCGTTAAAAGAAAATTGGAATTGGACATACCGTTCAAATTTAAGACTGTGTTTTTTTCGGTTTGAACATCCCAAATAAGAAAGTCTTTGTCATAAATGTAACAATAATAGTAATATTTCACATCCAGGGCTGTAAATTTTCCAAGCTAAAACCCAGATTTAATACTTTCTTTGTCTATGTATTTTAGTATTTGTCTTCTTTAAAGTACTCTACCAATGCAAAAGCCCTAAATACTATATTACTTTGTACTGAATTTATAATGTAATCAGCCAAAACTTTGTTTTTTTCTCCTTTTTCTTTTTGTAATCTCTGTACTCTTGTCTGTCTTAAGTCTCGACATACATTTATAAGTTCATCTATGTATTTCAATGTACATACTTTGTAATAAAAAAAAAATAATAAAAAAATAGGGTCAACCGATCCATGTTGGGTTGATGGATTTTGAAAAATATTTGACCCACCGCATGAGTTGCCCAAATAAAAAAAACACAAATCCCATAAAAAATAACTCATAATGGGTTAAACATTTCATAACCCAACATTTGGGTAGATAAAATATCTCAGCATTTTTAGTGAATAGCATTCCACTGCATTACAATACCATTATACACCACTACATGATTGTTGACTTTCAGTTATCCCAGTTGACAACACTGCATTGTTTGATTCAAAGGGTAATTCTTCTATCTCAAGATACGTTTCTGATCATTTTTATCCTCTCTGTTCTGCTGAGTAATTAATTACTTCCACTATAATTATTTTTATTTTTCTCTACAATTAAAGTATTTTCAGACATTCTCTGACTCAGCAGTTTTTAAATTGCTTGAACTGGAGGCTTGGGCAAAGTTAAATCTTTATCATGAGCTCTTCCTTTACTGCCTTTTTAATTGCATCGGCATAGGTAAGTTTTTTTCCTCTGTGTTGATATTTCGGATCTGGACTGCTCTTTTATGTGGTTCACATCCTTTAAAAGCAGCAACATGCTCTCCTCCACACTTAGCACACTGGGCCTTAGCTCTACAGACTGCAGCAATATGCCCAAACCATTTGCATTTATAACAACTTATTGGTGGGAGGAATGTATGGTCTTACTGCGTGATGATATATCCAATTTTAACCCTTTTTGCTAATCTATCCTCTAGAACCAACATGACAAACTTACTTGGACGTTTGATTCCATCTCTTGTAACAGGCAGTTGTTTAACTTTTAGTGCCCGAACAGCCTTCACATTATTACGGATTTCCTTTTCAGTCAGTTCAGTTGATATTCCAGATATTACACCCATAGTCTTTCCTCTTTTGTCATATTTCTGGCTTCATCACTTTTCCCAATAAAGTCTTGCACCTCATTAGTCCTTACTATCTCTACACACAACCATCAAATTACCATCTCTTTAAGGTTTTGACCGTATGTACCTCACCTACTACCTTGTATATTGCCTTTTAAAGGACTTTTAACTTTTAAAGGATTCAAAGTACATGGCGATTGTGAGTATCACTTTGATTTTTAATTTTTTTATTTTCCTCGCCTTTTTCCTCATTTGAATCTAATTCTTAACTTTTCTCGCTTCCTTGATTGATCGTATGCCATTCTTCTGCATTTGTATTTCTTTTACTTTAATCGTGCTCAAATTGTGTTCATCTATTTCCTCGCATTCTTCCATCTCACTTACTGGACTTCACTCAGATTCTTACGAGTCCTTGATCACAACTCAGCCAGCTACAATGCAAATCAAGCCAAACTCCAGTTCCTCAACGGAAAACATCTTCTATTTTTTACGGCAGTTGGCAAACAACTTCTTGGTGAATTGCCACAACCTTCAAAGTTGGATCTGGATCAGAATCTACCCTACTTTATAATCTTCTTTTTGAAACTCCAGTTTTTTTCAAACATTTTAAAAT
The DNA here is from genome assembly GCF_021462225.1 of Girardinichthys multiradiatus. Lineage (NCBI taxonomy): Eukaryota > Metazoa > Chordata > Actinopteri > Cyprinodontiformes > Goodeidae > Girardinichthys > Girardinichthys multiradiatus. The sequence continues at coordinate 2,098,984 of NC_061806.1, read as the reverse complement.
ATCCACAAAAAGTTTATCCAATGAGGCTCTTTGAAGTAATTATCTAATCTTTAATTTATTATTGTTATGAACATTTCTGACTAATACTTCTCTTTCATGTGAGTATTTATTATAATCTAAGCATGTATGCTTCAGTTTCCATTTGTCTGCAATAAACGCAATATCCTGTAGCATATTTGCAAAACATTTTAATTGTGCTATTTAAATCTGTATGATCTTCCTTTATTCTGACATTTCAACCTAAAAAGACTCACAATAAGAAACAAGATGGCGATTAGACAAGTTTATTGATAAAAGTTAATATCTTTGGCGCTCGGACCCCGGAGGAAGACATGAAAACTGAGAATAACATGAGCTTGAATTAACGTTTTAGGCTTAGAATTAGATATGCCTTCCTCCCTTGGGATCCGATACTAGTGGTGGAATGAAGGCCTAAGAAGTTAAGGGAGCCGGGAGGAGTATGGAAGGGAGATGGTTGAGGTGGGGCGGAGAAGGGTCGAAGCTCAGCTGAAGAGCGGGGAATCCATGACTGGAGGTCCTTTAAAAGCGAAGCCTTGGAGGATGATTGATTGAAGACACATGCGGATCTGACACTGATTGGATGGAGGAGAGTCTTTCAGTTTGAATTTTTGTCAAAACTTCCTTTTCTAAATTCACCCACTTTTGAACATTGTGATATTTAGCCTTAACTTATCTACAGGGGTTGGACAATGAAACTGAAACACCTGGTTTTAGACCACAATAATTTATTAGTATGGTGTAGGGCCTCCTTTTGCGGCAAATACAGCATCAATTCATCTTGGGAATGACATATACAAGTCCTGCACAGAGGTCAGAGGGATTTTAAGCCATTCTTTTTGCAGGATAGTGGCCAAGTCACTACGTGATACTGGTGGAGGAACACTTCTTAACCTGTAATTTAACTATGCTCCTGACTTCATATTCACCTTCAAATCTACATTTTTCTTTTATTTGAGTAACAAACTGCAACATATAGTATCTTCATATGAACTGAAAAGAATTATCCATGCATTTGTGTCATTGCGTTTGGATTATTGCAATGCCCTGTTTACTGGTTTAGATAAATCATTCCTTTAACATCTCCAAGTCATAGAAAATGCTGCGGCCAGACTACTTACACATTCTAGCAAGCAAGCTAACATGACCGCCATTTTATACTCTTTACATTGACTACCAATTGATTTTAGGATTCATTTTAAAATTCTCACACTAGCATACAGAGCACTAAACAGCCAGGCCCCAGATCATCACACAAAATATACTGCTGCTCATTGGCTTCTTTCAGAGGCTCAGAATTTTCTAGTTGTTCCACGCACCAGTAACCGAGCCTTTCAGTCTGGATCACCTCATCTCTGGAACTTTCCACCTTCATTAAACACAATTCATTACGGTGCAATGAAAATTTTATCTACTTGTTAAGACAACAACTCCTGTTTTAGATAATGGAAATCTAAATCTTCATTCAATACCCAACATTGTACACTGTGTAATCACTCCTGCAATTTTGCTTTCATGAATTCTATATTTCTTTCCCTTTTCCAAATAATCCCTTCATCTGCAAAACAGTGAGATAACCACATACTTAAAATACCTCAGTTTATTGATGTTGAAGCTGAGTGTTGTATTCGATGTCTTAAATAAAGTGAATTGAACATAAAGCTCACTTGGTTTATGGCCTCTGTGGCACTGTCTGCATTTCCACTGGTGCCAAACAGTAACAGTTTTATGGTGCCTGAGTTGGTGCTGCCCTTGGTGCTGCCGCAGTTTAACACTGGATTCACGATAAATGATAACTCCAGCCCTGCTTCCTGTATAACGGCAAAGTGAGCTCACATTAATTAATCTTCTTCCAAACCATACAGATGTCAAGCACAGCATATGGGATGGGCTGCTTTCTCTTTGGAAAAAAAAAATATATATATATATATATATATATATATATATATATATTAGCATATTTCATCCGACCAATAAAAGAAAAGTGTTTTTAATACAAAAAACGTCAACCTTCAAATAATCATGTACAGTTATGCACTCAATACTTGGTCGGGAATCCTTTTGCAGAAATGACTGCTTCAATGCGGCGTGGCATGGAGGCAATCAGCCTGTGGCACTGCTGAGGTCTTATGGAGGCCCAGGATGCTTCGATAGCGACCTTTAGCTCATCCAGAGTGTTGGGTCTTGAGTCTCTCAACGTTCTCTTCACAATATCCCACAGATTCTCTATGGGGTTCAGGTCAGGAGAGTTGGCAGGCCAATTGAGCACAGTGATACCATGGTCAGTAAACCATTTACCAGTGGTTTTGGCACTGTGAGCAGGTGCTAGGTCGTGCTGAAAAATGAAATCTTCATCTCCATAAAGCTTTTCAGCAGATGGAAGCATGAAGTGCTCCAAAATCTCCTGATAGCTAGCTGCATTGACCCTGCCCTTGATAAAACACAGTGGACCAACACCAGCAGCTGACACGGCACCCCAGACCATCACTGACTGTGGGTACTTGACACTGGACTTCTGGCATTTTGGCATTTCCTTCTCCCCAGTCTTCCTCCAGACTCTGGCACCTTGATTTCCGAATGACATGCAGAATTTGCTTTCATCCGAAAAAAGTACTTTGGACCACTGAGCAACAGTCCAGTGCTGGTTCTCTGTAGCCCAGGTCAGGCACGTCTGCCGCTGTTTCTGGTTCAAAAGTGGCTTGACCTGGGGAATGCGGCACCTGTAGCCCATTTCCTGCACACGCCTGTGCACGGTGGCTCTGGATGTTTCTACTCCAGACTCAGTCCACTGCTTCCGCAGGTCCCCCAAGGTCTGGAATCGGCCCTTCTCCACAATCTTCCTCAGGGTCCGGTCACCTCTTCTCGTTGTGCAGCGTTTTCTGCCACACTTTTTCCTTCCCACAGACTTCCCACTGAGGTGCCTTGATACAGCACTCTGGGAACAGCCTATTCGTTCAGAAATGTCTTTCTGTGTCTTACCCTCTTGCTTGAGGATGTCAATAGTGGCCTTCTGGACAGCAGTCAGGTCGGCAGTCTTACCCATGATTGGGGTTTTGAGTGATGAACCAGGCTGGGAGTTTTAAAGGCCTCAGGAATCTTTTGCAGGTGTTTAGAGTTAACTCGTTGATTCAGATGATTAGGTTCATAGCTCGTTTAGAGACCCTTTTAATGATATGCTAATTTTGTGAGATAGGAATTTTGGGTTTTCATGAGCTGTATGCCAAAATCATCCGTATTAAGACAATAAAAGACCTGAAATATTTCAGTTAGTGTGCAATGAATCTAAAATATATGAATGTTAAATTTTCATCATGACATTATGGAAAATAATGAACTTTATCACAATATGCTAATATTTTGAGAAGGACCTGTATGTATATATATATGTGTATATATATGTATATATATATATATATATATATATATACATATATATACACATATACACCATATATATATGGATATATATATATATATCCATATATATATATATATATCCATATATATCCATATATATATACATACATATATATCTATATATATATATATATATATATATATATATATATATATATGATATATACATATATATATATATGTATATATATGGATATATATGTATGTATATATATATATAGATATATATAGATATATATGTATGTATATATATATATATATGGATATATATGGATATATATATATATATATATGGATATATATGTATGTATATATATACATATATATAGATATATATGTATGTATATATATATATGGATATATATGGATATATATATATATAGATATATATGTATGTATATATATATATGGATATATATGTATGTATATATATATATATGGATATATATATATACATTTGTGTGTGTGTGTATGTATGTATGTATATACGTATATGTATATATATATATTTATATATACAGGGGTTGGACAATGAAACTGAAACACCTGGTTTTAGACCACAATAATTTATTAGTATGGTGTAGGGCCTCCTTTTGCGGCCAATACAGCGTCAATGTGTCTTGGGAATGACATATACAAGTCCTGCACAGAGGTCAGAGGGATTTTAAGCCATTCTTCCTGCTGTTTGTCAATGTCCCCCTGGGCAAAGCACTTAACCTCAAGTTGCCTACCGATCTGCGTATCGGTGTATGAATGTGTGAGCGTTAGTGAGTGTAATTGGGTGAATGTGGCTCTAGTGTAAAGCGCTTTGAGCGGTCTGTATGACTGGAAAGGCGCTATATAAATTCCTTTGTGAGACCATATGCTGGTGCGGTTGGCCCTGGGTTCCTCCTAATGCAGGACAATGTTAGACCTCATGTGGCTGGAGTGTGTCAGCAGTTCCTGCAAGATGAAGACATTGAAGCTATGGACTGGCCCGCCCGTTCCCCAAACCTGAATCCAATTGAGTACATCTGGGACATCATGTCTCGCTCCATCCACCAACCTCACGTTGCACAACAGACTGTCCAGGAGTTGGTGGATGCTTTAGTCCAGGTCTGGGAGGAGATCCCTCAGGAGACCATCCGCCGTCTCATCAGGAGCATGCCCAGGTGTTGTAGGGAGGTCATACAGACACGTGGAGGTCACACACAATACTGAGCCTCATTTTGACTTGTTTTAAGGACATTACAGTGTAGTGTGTTTTTCCACTTTAATTTTGTGTGTGACTCCACATGCAAGTCTCCATTGGTTAATACATTTGATTTCCATTAAGGGTTTGTGTGTGATTTTGTTGTCAGCGCATTCAACTTTGTACAGAACAAAGTATTCAATTAGAATATCCCATTCATTCAGATCTAGGATGTGTTATTTAAGTGTTCCCTTTATTTTTTTTGAGCAGTGTATATATATATATATATATATATATATATATATATATATATATATATATATATATATATATATATATATATATATATATATATATATGTATATATATATATATATATATATATATATGAGATCAGGAAATTTTAAATATCAAAACTGCTCAGAATCTAAGGAAGTGACTTTTTACATGTAGTAAGCATGTTGTCCATGTGTACAAGCATGATACTGTAAAAACATGTACACAGCTTCTTATGCTGCAAACTGAGTTAAAATTGACTTTTCTGTCATATACACTGCCCTTAAGCAAGTTAAGGTTTTGCTGACTCACTGCTCTGCAGGATGTGAGATTTAAACTTCACTTTTGTGTTTACTTATGACATTTAGGGTGGGGCAGTTTTAAAACCTAACAACCCTGACAAAGGTGAAACCTCTATAAACATTTCTTGAAACACAGGTCTTATCTTGCTGCATTTTGTCCTCCTGCCCTCAGTCTGATGGCCAACAGTGGTAAAATATATAACTAAGAAACAATAAGGTCTGTAATAAATATTTTATTTGAAAATAAATACATTTTCTTAAAATAGAATCAATAACATTACAAAAGGTCAGGGCAATAGAGATGAGAAACAGGGAAGTTGGGAGGGGTACCCACATAAAACAGGGAGTATAATTTCACGTTAATCTACCATCTTAAGACAAGTTCCCACAAAACAGTGGTTTGTACATTCTCAGCAGCTTGGTTGGAAGGTGATCCATCCCTTACGCTTGCACTAAACATGCAGTCTACGTGATGTGAAAGCTTTAGGCCCCGCCCCCAGACATTGGTCTACTGTATCTACACATTGTAAGAAAATGTGGGTTATAATCTCTTGTCAGCACATCAAAAATCAGCCACTGATTTAGGTTTATATCAGTTATCGCCTAGAGTACCTTAAGTGTGTCCAGGTCAACTTCACCTCTAGTCTACAGTACAAGGATACAATACAGAAAGGCTGTAGTAATCAGGGCACTGTCGGTTTAGGCCAGAATCATTTTCATTTGGGACTGTGAGGTTGTCCTGCTGCAGAGTGGGTACTTTGTGCTGGTCTGTACATCAGCTTTTCAATGCCCAGTTTGTCTGGCAGGTTTGGAGGCGGCAGATGGACAGAGGACACCAGAGCGACTGTGCAGGAGCAGATTAATGCATGAAGACCTCTTACACAGATGCACAAATGTCACTGCAAAAGGAAGTTTTCACACAAAAAGAAAAAAAAAAAAGCACCAAAGAACGTGTCTATTAGCCAATTGTTGAGTCATCAGAGAACTTGCTCGGCGACCTTAATTAAGACAACTGCGAGAAACATGTAATTTAAATCTAATCAGCAGGAAAAGCAGCCAAGTAAACTAATCTACGGCAAACATGACAGCTGTGCTCCTCGGTTAGGGGCTCCAGCAGATGAGCTCTACAGGTAGAGGCAGCTTTTAACAATGATTAAACTAAGTGCTGCAAACAAGTGCTGTGTCCAAACGCTGAGGTCTCTGACGGCACAGCCTCCCTGCAGCTTCAGCAAACTGGGGCGATGGATTTGTGGAGGTGGACAATGTTCAATGGAATTTAAATGCACCAATGCACATACGTACACACACAGACCAAAAAAAAAAAAAAAATCACAACCTAAAACTAAAAACATTCAGATGCACAGCTTTCAATCACTCTTTGTGTTTAACAATGCTACTTAAAAAATAGAATATGAAATGATTTAATTTGTGTTTTTGTTTGTTTTTATACATTTATTCTTACACATGTAAGAATGCATTTGACTTGTGGCAGTGACATTTCAAGACAATAATTAAAGTACATGTTCCAATAATTCTGTCGTAGCTAAAGAGCATTGATCACGTTTGATACATTTAATCTAGAGATGCTACTACTTTGAGGCCAATTTCCCATCTCTAGTTTTTGAAAAGCTTTGACCTGCTGACATTGATTTTTAGCCAATTCTGATTTCTCTTGAAGAGCAATGATATAAAAAGATATACGAACAGCACTCTAAATATTTTCTTCTAGCCTTTCTGGTGTCAGCCAACATTATTTGCTACTTCAGGAGAGATGTCACACTGTGTGTATGAAGGGATCAGTCACTGTAAAACTATATCTTACGATTTTAATTTACAAAATAATTAGGGTTGACTTTTGAAACTAGCTTTAGCATATAAAAAGAACAATTAAAGCAGTGGGGCTAGCATTGCTACAACCACAGTTTCTGAGACAGCTAAAAGACTACCAACATTTCCAAATAGAACAGGTTCTGTGACAGTTGTTGAAAGAATAATAAACTAATAATAATAAAAGACGGTACGTTTTCTTTACTCCCTTAAGTCTTCCTGTTGTCTGTTGAAAGTTTTACTCTCTCTGTGTACCCTCTTTCAGCCTGAATGAACTGCAAACATTTTGGACATGTAGGAAATAATTACCTTTCAACAAATAGCTTCTTGCATTAATGAGCTTTCTCTGACTTGTGATGCTGAACATTGCTAGCTTTGATTCTTCTTAATATTAGTTACATTTCCACACAAAACAGTGTTATCAATGAAACCTGGCAGCAGAAATTAACTGATCAGAACAATACTTTTTCATTGGCTGCGGAAACAGGTCAGGGCTGGTCAAGTTGAAAGTCATTTAATCTTTAATTTAATCAGAAGAGTTTCCAAATGAATGTGCAAACAATTCAACATAACCCCATAATATCCTCTTGTCAGTTCAGCAATTCTGCACAACCTCACTCTACCCACTTGGAATTGTATGCTTAGCTTTTATTTTTTTGAAGAGCCAGCCTTCAAAATCCAAATAGAAAATATCCCCAACTCCAAATACCCCAATTTCTGCCTAAACGAGTTCAGAAGACTTTTAACTTGTAATAAAGATGTTTGCTGCCAGTCGAAGGTGTAATCAGAGCAAAAACACTTTTACAAATGCAGCAGAATCATTGCAGAATCAGACTCTCTGTGTAATCTTCCCCTACTGTATTTGTAAAATCTAACCAAAAGCTTTGGTACTGTAGGCACATGTGCTGAGGGCCAGATGGTTACAGGCAGAGCCTTCTACATACGGATGCCTCAATTTCGCCAAAAGTGACAGATCTTCCTGGCACCAGCTCAAAGGAAAGAGGAACCTGGCACTTTTTCTGCCACTTTACTCTTTAAAATTCTCTATGTGCTGTCATATACATAAACATAGAAATACCCAAACAGAACTGAGATTGTCTGCTTTTGCTGTGCTACTGTGGTCATTCTTTGGGGTGTCCAGTTTGAACACACCACATCAGCCTCCTCCTCAACAGCTCACTGTGCTTGACTGCTGTTTGCACACAAAGTCTGATATGAAGTCAAACTCATTCTGTCCCAGGAAGAGCTCAGGCAGCTCCTGAACACGATCCAAACCCAACTCCAACACCAGTGAAGTCAGAACTTCCTCATCAATTAGATCCATGTCCATTCCATTTAGCCCGAAAGGCCCACCAATATGCTGCACGCCTGAAAGCTGGGCTTGGCCCATGCGGTACTGAACTCCATTGGGGAGGTGGTGACCAGTGGTTGATCCCAGCGGGTGTCCGTGATACTGAGTGTTGAGTTTCTGTAGATGCATGCTCGCCATGAGCTGCTGGGATGTGAGGTTGCCGGGGAGGTACTGGTGCGGGTGTCCACTCTGTTGTTGCTGCTGCTGGGGGTGCATGTGGTGGTACTGCTGCGGGCCCTGGCCATTATACATCATGTTTCCATGCATCATCTGATGGTGATGGTTGGTCATGGGAGCTCCATTCACAGGGCCACCTATGCCTCCTGGTCCCATGATAGTTGGTCTCTGTCTCATGACACCCTCTGTGTTATTCTGAGGATTCCTGCTGTAGTGCAACACCTGACCATTTGGTGGCCCGCGCAGGCCGGGCTGGCCGTTGTGTTGCGGAGGTCCATTCATGCTCATCCTGAAGCTGTGAGTCATGGGCATCATCATGTGTTCAGCCATGGTTAAGTCTTCCCTAAAAAGATAATGCGAACACATAACCACAATTATTCTTCTAGTGATACCATTGATGAAAAATAACAAGCTTAGAATACCAACATTGCTGGAGATAGGCACCAGCTCCCCCGCGACCCACTATGGAATAAGCTGTAGAAAATGACTGACTGACTGACAGAATACCAACATTTTACACATTGTTAGTTGATTACATTGGAGAATTGGTAAAAACTACTCAGTTCCTTTCAGTTTTTCTCTCATGTATACCCATAATTTTTCACTCTTCAAATGAAACCTACACCAACTAACAACCAATTCTGAGCATAGAAAGGTCCGTCATAATTAGACACAGCAAAACAGTCACAGGCTTCAAAAAATCTAGATTCAGCAGGGGAAGAGAAGCGCCTGTGACCTCTGCTCACTTATTTGAAAGGAAATTCATTATTGAATAAGAAAACAGGGCCGTTAACATGTTTACGAATTCAGTACTTCCAGAGATGTTGTTAGTGGGTAAAAAGTATCCATAAAGTATTCATGCCCCATGGATTCTTGGAAGGGTGAGAGCTGTTTGCAGTTCACCACAGGCCACGTAGACGACACAGCAAACAAGTGGAAGAAAGTGCTCTGCTCACTTTAGGCGAAAATCTTCTTTTTTGTTTGGCCAACATGAAATGTGTGGTGAAAACTACCACTGAACACACTGTCCACACAGTAAAACATGGTGGTGGCAGTATCATCCTGTAGGGATGCTTCGCTTTGGTGATGACAGTGAAACTGGTCAGAGTTTATGAAAAGATAGATGTAACCAAACACAGGAAGATCCTGAAAGAAACCCAGTGAGAGGCTGGACAGGACTTGGCACTAAAATGGAATGGTTTAGATGTGTTAGAATGGCCCAGTCGAAGTCCAAGCCTCTATCTTACCAAGGATCTGTGGTGAGAGTAAAAATTATGTTAGTCTCTAATGTTACTGAGCTTAAGTCTCTAGATATTCAAAGCGGATAAAAAAATAAATAAAAAATACCCCAAAAGATGCACAGTTGTAATTGCAACCAGAAGGTGGTTCTACACAATATCGACTCAGGAGAGAAAAATACAAAAGAGCAACCCTCTATTCAGAAGTTTTACTATACAACACTCTAAAAACCATAACTCATTTTCCTTCCACTTCACAAATATGGGCTTCTTTATCTTGCCCTATCACATTAAATACACTGAAGTGTGTAGTTGCAACGTGACAAAATGTGGAAAAGGTTTATTGCATAATCCATGTATAATTGGGTGTGTCTTCTTAGACCAACAATAGAATTATTTTAATTAAGAGAAACTGCTCTAGTCAATGGGAGCATTAGAAAACCTCCAAAATTACACCATCAAAGAATTACCAGTGGACTTCAGTCAGACTTGAGGGGGCAGCAACACTGCAGCCTGGAGGATACAGAGAAACACACACACACACACACACACACATCTTCCTCGTAATTTCAAAAACACAACACACTGCCTCTACAATCATATCTGATGTTCTCGCCACAGCAACAACACATCCTGTTCACATACATCTCCACATTTCCTAACATGACCGATGTGTTGGGAATGATTCCCAGTATGTTCGTAACAGTGAACAAGATGATCCTGGAAACACATTGTTCGGCATTCATGAATGCATTTTAACAACATGAACACTGCTGCTGTTTCTAACAATCCGATCTGTTTAATGGTGAGAAAACAGACAGTCTACAGCTGCCGATCACTCTGAACTCACTGTCAATACACCTTTCAAGCAGACCATTATTACCCAATCACATTGGATCGTTTAACAGGAAATCTATCACACAGGCTGCGAGTATCCGACTGATTTCTATAATGTAAATAAATGCCAATGGTCGTCACAAAAAAGGACAAAGCGCTGCCTCTCCACGTTTTTATTAAAGACAAATAGAACCGATCACTTACCCGATGGTTTAAAGTCAAATCCGTACGGAGAAGTTCGCTAAGTGCCGGCTCGTACCTTCAGCTGATGTTCCGGCTACATGCAGCCCTACAGCGGATTCAAACTGTGTGGTTTATCAGTCTTCAGAGGAGTTTGTTTTCTGGGTCAGCTCAGGGATTATATACATGCAGAAAGCATAGAGAGAGGGAGGCAGGGAGGGGACTGAGGAGGAGCCTCCGTCCTCTCCGTTTCCTTTGTTGTCATTGGTCCTCCCCCTTAATCACTTTGCAAAGAAACCTTCACCTCCGCTGATCCAGGAGCAGCTCAGAGCTGCACGTCCTGCATGCACCAGGCTGCCATCATTCTGTTATTAGCGATCTCACTGCTGACTCAAAGCTTTCGGTTTCAACACATACAGTGGACTTAGTTTTATCTCAATGACAGGACTCAGAATTTAAAAAGTGTCAACAAACAAATGCCTCAATTAGTCATTAGCGTACAAAAACATAGATTACAATTCACATACAATAAAACCAACAGGTTGTGGCCACAGTAGTATGCAAAAGCAGCTTTGATATGACAGGAGAAGTGGTTTTTCATATCACTCCCCTATAGTGCGTTTGCAACATCCACTCACTTCCAGTCCTCCACTCTGGAGGACAAACAGAGCAGAGCGAGTGTGGTGGTGGAGCACAGAGGGTCTGTTAACAGAATAATGTTTCTTAGCTGTTGTAAACAGCCCCTTGGAATGCAACGGTAGCACACATTATCTGGTTCATTTACCTTTATTTTTCATTTTATGACAGAATGTATGATAATGTTAATGTATTAAGTTATGTTTAGAATCTTATTTATCAAATGAGCATCCATTTTTCAAAGTCAGTTACTGGTTTGGAATTTATAATGGCCCCATGTGGCCCCCTCTCTGAAAAATGTCTGGAGGCATCACTGCCCAGCAACATGGGTATTATACTACCAATATCTCAAAACAATAATGTAAGGCAAAAATGTCTACTGCAGTAGGTGGTCTCGTAAGCAAAAACTCAAGCAGTTTAAGCAGCATCAAACATACAAAGAACAACTGTTATTGAAAAACTCTAAAACAGACATCATTTTCTTTAAATCAGGGCTATTAAAGTTTTGAGAGTTGAGGTAGAAAATTATTCCTTCAACCCCTCTTTTTTAATTGAATTGCTGATAAATATTCCATTCTTTTAAATATTAGTAATTTGATCTTTGGTTTGGATCCAAAGTTTTTGGAAGAGTGGGAAGTCTTTCACTTGGCCAGCATGTTTTAGGACAATTATCTAGCTAGGCGTCTGTGATGGATCACTGAAAAGCACCTTCTTGTCTCTGTGATGTGACCATTGAGTCTATGTCACGCCTAGGTGTCTAATGCTGTGAATGATGGGATTTGAAGTCGACTTACCAGTCCCTTTGTTCTCTGATAATGCAGTCAGGCATAAGAAGTTACACACAAACATCCATGCTCACAGTAACTGGATATCAGTAACTGACTTCACTTTGACTAGAAATGTTGTGGTGTTTTAAAATGGCAGCTTCACCAGCTGTGAGATCTCATTATATCACATGTGTTGTGCCTTAATAAACTCTTTGTTAAAAACAACTTCTGACCGATGAACAGTAGCTGCCCATCAGATTCAACCTTTGTGACAATGCTGTTATTACATGCAGCAATAATTTCACTTATAGATCTGTTGACTGTCTCAGAAAAATAGCAATTCAGAAAACATTTAAGATGTATGCAGCTGCATAAACTTAGTGATTTGCAGCTGTGCACATTGTGTTTATGTCTTCACTATATATTATGCTTTAGATGTGTTTTGCACCACTTACAATGCCAAAACTGGAGCAAAAACATACAGCAAGTTATGTTTTTCAAATCTGTTTGATCTGTTGTGTGGAATACATGCACCTGCAGGGAAGAATTTGAGC